>NW_028164845.1:0-49881 GCF_964263955.1 Coregonus lavaretus
TGTTCCTCTGCCTCAGCAGGCTCTCTCCTCTTTTCTCTCTTCTCTTCTTCTTTTCTCTCTCCTCTTGTCTTGCTGTCAGAGTTCACTATTTCTTTCTTCTCTCCTTAGTTTAAAATATAATGATCACAGGCTTACCGCTCACCTTATAACCGTCACCACAACCACTGGAGACAAGATGTGTGTCTGTGTATCTGTGAGCCTGCGTGTGCGGGTGTGTGTCTGTGAATATTTGCGTGCGTGTATGTGCATGTCCAGATATAGGATCTTAATTTGATCACCCTGTTGCAGGACATTTACAACTTGTAGTGTATTTGAGGTTTAAAAAGGCTTCTGAAGTTTAATTTCCACTTTGACATTTCTGACTTGATTTTCCCTTACGAAAAATGTATCAACCCCTACAATAATGTCCATTAATTATAATCCACATAATAATTCACATTTCCTGTTACTGCAGGATTATTTTCCTGCTATAGCAAACTGGCTCAAAGTAAGATCCTGTACTACATGTATATGTGTGTCTCTGCTGCATGCCTGTGTGTGTCTCTGCTGCATGCCTGTGTGTGTCTCTGCTGCATGCCTGTGTGTGTCTCTGCTGCATGCCTGTGTGTGTCTCTGCTGCATGCCTGTGTGTGTCTCTGCTGCATGCCTGTGTGTGTCTCTGCTGCATGCCTGTGTGTGTCTCTGCTGCGTGCCTGTGTGTTTATCTCCTGAATGTTTGTGTTCCTCCAGCTGTATGCAGCTCCACTCCAACTAGTTCTCATCCATCCCCACTTTTAGACAAAAGAGAGAATGTTCATTAATGACTTCTGAGGCTGAGAAAAGATTGTTGGTGGGTAGCAAACTGCTACTACTTTTCTGTCACTGAGCGGGACGGAGGGACGGAGGGAGGGAGGGACTGTGGTGTAATTTAATTAAAAAAGAGGCTGGTGGTTTAATCGATTAATTAAAACATGGAATGGAACTTCAAATAGCCCATGAAGAGAAGACAGAGACTTTGGATCAGTAGAGGACAACATGTGGAATTTATGATTAGCTAATCTAAAAAACGTTTAAAACTAGACACTTTGTCCCACTTTGGAAAAAAGGCACACTCATACACGCACACACCCACAAGTACAGACCCCCAAGTACACACCCACATGCGCGCATGCACACACGCTAGCACACACACACACGTCGAAGCAGTCAGCTTTCACAACAGAGACTAATTCTTGTCCTGTGTCTCATTGATTATGTGCCATCTCTATTCCGCCCCCAAGGAAGGAAGCCCTTAGCAAATTGACTTATCACTAACGATTCATATCAGTGTCACTACATTTGCCTGCCAAATGCAGCTGCTTTGTGTATGTGTGTGTCTGTCAGTCTTTCTCTCTCTGTGTGTTTTACCTCCTCTCCGGTTGAGCTTGGCATAGCCTGGAGCGTATCCACTGGTGAAGACTGAGGAGGCAGTGAAGGCTGTGTGAGGGAGGGGAGAGGAGAGAGCCTCCTCACACTTCTCTACAGGAGAGAGAGAGAGAGAGAGAGAAAGAGAGAGAGAGAAAGACAGAGAGAGAGGGAGATAGAGAAAGAGAAAGAGATAGAGAAAGAGAAAGAGAAAGAGAAAGAGAAAGAGAAAGAGAAAGAGAAAGAGAAAGAGAAAGAGAAAGAGAAAGAGAAAGAGAAAAAAAGAAAACAAGGTTATTATTAAAGCATATATTTTCATTAGTTATTCAGGGCTGTGTTCCACAGCCAGAGTATGACACATATAGCACAGTAGTCATATCACAGAGTAAAACACTGCCATCCGTCTGGTGGAGCGAGCTACAGGCTCAATGATGTGGAACTTCACAGAGGCAAATACACACATACCTTAGCAAGACCACATCTTCCACTACATTAGGTTTACACAGCAGCTCAATCTCTGCCTCAGCCAAGGGAGGGAGACCGAAAGGGCAAGGCAGGAATGTGTGTGTGTGTGTGTGAGAGAGCGAGAAAGTCCCCAGTCACATAGTGGTGAAGGGAAATATGAGCGAGGTGGACGATAGTATAGCTTCACACCGGGGGGGAGCAGACCATTTATCCTGGAATACACACGCTAACGGTCATGGTGTTTTGATGATGTTGTGAGACTGAACCCATCTGTGACAAGATGTACTTTGTCTAACAACCGTACTCCCTCATTGTACCGACTGAGACCACCTGTGCCGTCACCACTGGTGAAATGATACACACACGTACACCCCCCCCACACACACACACTCTTCTGTAGCATCAACATCCACAGCTCTTCTGAATCCTTTGTTTGACAAACAGAGAAGGCGATGGACACATGTTGCCTGCATTATGGCTAATATTTGCTTTGATATTTGTTTTGAATGAAAAACTGGGGATGGGCTTCCTATGTCCTGGTTCTTATTAAAGACAAGTAGAATGAATGACTACAATGTCTCAGTCTAAATGTCAATCTACTCCTCTGAGAGAGACAGATGGAGAGGTTGGTAGAAGATGAGAAATGCGATTACATTTCTCTGTTCCATTTCCAGACTAAAGCAAATACATTTCTCTGTTCCATTTCCAGACTAAAGCAAATACATTAAAACGGTAATAACTCTCTCGAGTGGCGCAGTGGTCTAAGGCACTGCATCGCAGTGCTAGCCGTGCCACTAGAGACCCTGGTTCGAATCCAGGCTCTGTCGTAGCAGGCTGCGACCGGGAGACCCATGGGGCGGCGCACAATTGGCCCAGGGTAGGGGAGGGAATGGCCGGCAGGGATGTAGCTCAGTTGGTAGAGCATGGCGTTTGCAACGCCAAGGTTGTGGGTTCGATTCCCACAGGGGGCCAGTTAAAAAAAAGAAAATGTATGCACTCTGGATAAGAGCGTCTGCTAAATGACTGAAATGTAATATCTTATGTGGCTGAACGACGACATGGACAACATACAGCTAGCGGGCTATACGCTACATCGGCAGGATAGAACGGCTGACTCCGGTAAGACAAGGGGTGGCGGTCTGTGTATATTTGTAAACAACAGCTGGTGCACAAAATCAAATACTAAGGAAGTCTTGAGGTTTTGCTCGCTGTAGATGATGATTAGCTGTAGACCACACTATTTACCAAGAGGGTTTTCATCTATATTTTTCATAGCTGTCTATTTACCACCCCGAACCAATGCTGGCATTAAGATTGCACTCAATGAGCTGTATAAGGCCATAACTAAACAGGAAAACGCTCATCCAGAGGCAGCGCTCCTAGTGGCCGGGGACTTTAATGCAGGGAAACTTAAATCCGTTCTACCTAATTTCTACCAGCATGTTAAATGTGCAACCTGAGGAAAAGAAAACTCTAGACCACCTTTACTCCACACACAGAGATGCATACAAAGCTCTCCCTCGCCCTCCATTTGGCAAATCTGACCTCCTGATTCCTGCTTATAAGCAAAAACTAAAGCAGGAAGCACCAGTGACTCAGTTAATAAAAAAGTGGTCAGATGACGCAGATGCTAAGCTACAGGACTGTTTTGCTAGCACAGACTGGATCATGTTCCGGGATTCTTCAGATAGCATTGAGGAGTACACCACATCAGTCAATGTCTTCATCAATAAGTGCATTGATGATGTCGTCCCCACAGTGACCGTACGTACATACCCCAACCAGAAGCCATGGATTACAGGCAACATCCGCACTGAGCTAAAGGGTAGAGCTGCCGCTTTCAAGGAGCGGGACTCTAACCCTGACGCTTATAAGAAATCCCGCTATGCCCTCCGACGGCCTGTTTGATGCCATCAAACAGGCAAAGAGTCAATACAGGACTAAGATTGAATCGTACTACACCGGCTCTGACGCTCGTCGGATGTGGCAGGGCTTGAAAATTATTACAGACTGTAAAGGGAAGCACAGCCGCGAGCTGCCCAGTGACACAAGCCTACCAGACGAGCTAAACCACTTCTATGCTTGCTTCGAGGCAAGCAACACTGAAGCATGCATGAGAGCACCAGCTGTTCCGGATGACTATGTGATCACGCTCTCCGTAGCCGATGTGAGTAAGACTTTTAAGCAGGTCAACATTCACAAGGCCGCAGGGCCAGACGGATTACCAGGACGTGTACTCCGAGCATGTGCTGACCAACTGGCAAGTGTCTTCACCGACATTTTCAACATGTCCCTGACTGAGTCTGTAATACCAACATGTTTCAAGCAGACCACCATAGTCCCCGTGCCCAAGGACACTAAGATAACCTGCCTAAATGACTATCGACCCGTAGCACTGATGTCTGTAGCCATGAAGTGCTTTGAAAGGCTGATCATGGCTCACATCAGCACCATTATCCCAGAAAACCTAGACCCACTCCAATTTGCATATCACCCCAACAGATCCACAGATGATGCAATCTCTATTGCACTCCACACTGCTCTTTCCCACCTGGACAAGAGGAACACCTACATGAGAATGCTATTCATTGACTACAGCTCAGCGTTTAACACCATAGTGCCCTCAAAGCTCATCACTAAGCTAAGGATCCTGGGACTAAACCCCTCCCTCTGCAAAAGGATCCTGGATTTCCTGACGGGCTGCCCCCAGGTGGTAAGGGTAGGTAACAACACATCTGCCACGCTGATCCTCAACACGGGGGCCCCTCAGGGGTGCGTGCTCAGTCCCCTCCTGTACTCCCTGTTCACCCATGACTGCATGGCCAGGCACGACTCCAACACCATCATTAAGTTTGCCGACGACACAACAGTGGTAGGCCTGATCACCGACAACGAAGAGACAGCCTATAGTGAGGAGGTCAGAGACCTGGCCGTGTGGTGCCAGGATAACAACCTCTCCCTCAACGTGACCAAGACAAAGGAGATGATTGTGGACTACAGGAAAAAAAAGAGGACTGAGCACGACCCCATTCTCATCGACGGGGCTGTAGTGGAACAGGTTGAGAGCTTCAAGTTCCTTGGTGTCCACATCACCAACAAACTATCATGGTCCAAACACACCAAGACAGTCGTGAAGAGGGCACGACAAAGCCTATTCCCCCTCAGGAGACTGAAAAGATTTGGCATGGGTCCTCAGATCCTCAAAAAGTTCTACAGCTGCACCATCGAGAGCATCCTGACTGGTTGCATCACCGCCTGGTATGGCAACTGCTCGGCCTCCGACCGCAACGCACTACAGAGGGTAGTGCGTACGGCCCAGTACATCACTGGGGCCAAGCTTCCTGCCATCCAGGTCCTCTATACCAGGCGGTGTTAGAGGAAGGCCCTCAAAATTGTCAAAGACTCCAGCCACCCTAGTCATAGACTGTTCTCTCTGCTACCGCACGGCAAGCGGTACTGGAGCGCCAAGTCTAGGTCCAAAAGGCTTCTCAACAGCTTCTACCCCCAAGCCATAAGACTCCTGAACAGCTAATCATGGCTACCCAGACTATTTGCACCCCCACCCCATCTTTTTATGCTGCTGCTACTGTTAATTATTTATGCATAGTCGCTTTAACTCTACCCACATGTACATATTACCTAAACTACCTCAACTAGCCGGTGCGCCTGCACATTGACTCTGCACCGGTACCCCCCTGTATATAGCCTCCCTACTGTTATTTTATTTTACTTCTTACTACTATTTTACTACTTTTTTTCTCAACACTTTTTTGTTGTTGTTGTTTTATTTTACTTTTTTATTAAGAAATAAATGCATTGTTGGTTAAGGGCTGTAAGTAAGCATTTCACGGTAATGTTTACACCTGCTTTATTCGGCGCATGTGGCAAATACAATTTGATTTGATTTGATTTGAAATAGCTCCGAGCTGCACAAATAGCAAGCTGGACATGTGTCACTGACTCTGTCACCGGCTGTCACTGTTTAAACAACCAAGACTTCAAGTGGGCTAGGGAGTTATACAGGTTGACAGGCTTTCGACACAGTCAAGCACTAAAACACCTAATTCAACTAATCAACAACACCTTGATATGTTTAGTGTTAGTGGATGGAAAATGCATTCTGTAACGAAATACGATGGGGAATGGTGTGAAATTGAAACTAAGAGTGTTTCGCAGAAACCCTGCCTTTGGCCATTGCAATTATGAAGGTAATTTTATATTAGCTGGAATCATTATAAAGTAGATAATGTATCCATGGAAATGCTTTACATTCCTTACTCTATTCTACAAAATGCACTAAAACCTCATTTCTCTTTGTGTGTATGCGTGTGTGTGTGTGTGTTTGTGTGTGTGTGCGCATGCGTGCATGCATGTGTGTGTGCATGCACGTGTGTTTGTGTGTGTGTGTGTGTGTGTGTGTGCGTGTATCCCGATAATGATAGTACTTCCACCACAGGGAGTTAAATGCATTTGAGATAAAAAAAACTAATGGGGTGACTTACCCCCACACAACACACAGCATTCACAGATCCTCTGATAGCCGCTATACAGTCGTTATCCATTATTAGTTGTAATATAATATTGCTGTCAGAGTTATGTTCCAAGCTGGAGAAACAGAGAAAGGACTGGAAAGAATGATTACAGTAATTTTCCTCAGCTTCACTGGATGAAAAGACTCCATCTAACATGTTGCGTTAACAATAGATGATTACAGTATCAATTCCTTTCACCACTTCTTCCTTCCTTCCTTCCTTCCTTCCTTCCTTCCTTTCTTTCTTTCTCTGTGCAGTGAACGCAGCTTCCTTTTGAAATCCCGACAGGCTATTGAAAGAACATCAGTTCTGAATTCCAAAATGGAATGGGGATTTTAGGTTCATGAATTTATTTTATTCGAGGATGATAAAACCGACAACTAAAATGCAGCAACTGGGGAATGGATAGAATGGCTTTTGATGTAAGTGGGAGACAATGAAAATGAGAAAGAGAGAGAGAAAGACAGTGGTAATTAAGGGGTCAAAGACACACACACAGCGGGCCAGGTCCAGCAGTAATTAAGGGGTGAAAGACACACACACAGCGGGCCAGGTCCAGCAGTAATTAAGGGGTGAAAGACACACACACAGCGGGCCAGGTCCAGCAGTAATTAAGGGGTGAAAGACACACACACAGCGGGCCAGGTCCAGCAGTAATTAAGGGGTGAAAGACACACACACAGCGGGCCAGGTCCAGCAGTAATTAAGGGGTGAAGTCTATTTGCTAACGACCTTCATCTCAGAGCCCCACAGTGAGGTCAGGGTTCTCCATCCCAGTGGAGCAGGGGCTCCCACAGGTTAATAACAGCAGAGAAGGGGACGACGATGTGTATATGTGTATGTGTGAGCGAGAGAGAGAGAAAGAGAGAGAGAAGAACCCTCCCCCAAAAAAGCCCTCCCTGTTAGATGCTGTTGCTTTCAACCGCTTTGAGAATAAGCGAATAGCTGGAGCTGCTGATAAGGTGAGTGTGTGTGTGTGTGCGTTTACTAATGGTTACTAAAACATGGGGCAGAAAGCAAGCTGGCCTCTGTCTTTCCCCGTCTATCTTTTTCCATTTCCCACCGCTCATCTCGCTCCCTGTGTTACCTCTTTATCTCTCCTCTCTCCTCTTTCTCGGCGGTGCATTCTCTCTCGTCTCTTTCACTTTCACCAGACGTCAGAGGCAATCCATCTCCACGCCAACCTGCCTCTGGCAATAATTACCCTAAGATGGGGACGGGAGAGCGAAGGTGTGCATGTGCGTGCGTGTGCGCGTGGATGATGGATTGATGAGAGAGGACACAGACTGTTAAAGGGAACATGCTCTGCTGTATCTCATGGCCTTACTCAAACCTCTACCCTGCACTGAGTCCAGAATCCTGTGCCTTACTCAAACCTCTACCCTGCTCTGAGCCCAGAGTCCTGGGCCTTACTCAAACCTTGCTCTGAGTCCGGAGTCCTGGGCCTTACTCAAACCTCTACCCTGCTCTGAGTCCGGAGTCCTGGGCCTTACTCAAACCTCTACCCTGCTCTGAGTCCGGAGTCCTGGGCCTTACTCAAACCTCTACCCTGCTCTGAGCCCAGAGTGCTGGGCCTTACTCAAACCTCTACCCTGCTCTGAGCCCAGAGTACTGGGCCTTACTCAAACCTCTACCCTGCTCTGAGCCCAGAGTGCTGGGCCTTACTCAAACCTCTACCCTGCTCTGAGCCCAGAGTGCTGGGCCTTACTCAAACCTCTACCCTGCTCTGAGCACAGAGTGATGGGCCTTACTCAAACCTCTACCCTGCTCTGAGCACAGAGTGATGGGCAGTCCAAACGTGCCAGGCTTTTACTACTAATAAGTCAGATTAGGTTTATACGTCTCCATAGGTACTGATCTAAAGTCAGTTCTGCATTTTCCCTGCTAATGGTTAAGGTCAGGATTACTGGGATTTAACCTGTGCTGTGCCTAAGAAGAGAAGAGACAGCGCCGGAGAAGATGGCTGCCGCTTTACAGCCCTCTAACCAATTGTACTATTATGTGTGTTTTTTCGCGTTATTTGTAATTTATTTTGTACATAATGTTTCTGCCATCGTCTCTTATAACCAAAAAGAGCTTCTGGATATCAGGACAGCGATTACTCACCTCGTATTGGACGAAGATTTTTTCTTCAACGGGCGGGCGCGAAGGATATCATACAGACACCCGACAAGGCCCAAATCCCCGTCATTCGCGTGAGGAAGAGACGGAGATATCGTGGACGTAGATCGGGGGGCCTTGTAAGGATCCGACGGCGAGCGAGTAAACTGCCTCTTCCATCAATCCTATTAGCCAACGTTCAATCATTTGAAAATAAATTGGATGACTTAAGATTACGGTTATCCTACCAACGGGACATTAAAAACTGTAATATCTCATGTTTCAACGAGTCGTGGCTGAACGACGACAATGATAACATTCAGCTAGCAGGCTATACGCTACATCGGCAGGACAGAACGGCTGACTCCGGTAAGACAAGGGGTGGCGGTCTGTGTATATTTGTAAACAACAGCTGGTGCACAAAATCAAATACTAAGGAAGTCTCGAGGTTTTGCTCGCCTGAGGTAGAGCATCTTATGATAAGCTGTAGACCACACTATTTACCAAGAGAGTTTTCATCTATATTTTTCATAGCTGTCTATTTACCACCACAAACCAATGCTGGCATTAAGATTGCACTGAATGAGTTGTACAAGGCCATTAATCAACAGGAAAACGCTCATCCAGATGCAGCGCTCCTAGTGGCCGGGGACTTTAATGCAGGGAAACTTACATCCGTTCTACCTAATTTCTACCAGCATGTTAAATGTGCAACCAGAGGAAAAAAAACTCTAGACCACCTTTACTCCACACACAGAGACGCATACAAAGCTCTCCCTCGCCCTCCATTTGGCAAATCTGACCATAACTCTATCCTCCTGATTCCTGCTTGTAAGCAAAAACTAAAGCAGGAAGCACCAGTGACTCGGTTAATAAAAAAGTGGTCAGATGACGCAGATGCTAAGCTACAGGACTGTTTTGCTAGCACAGACTGGAACATGTTCCGGGATTCTTCAGACAGCATTGAGGAGTACACCACATCAGTCACTGGCTTCATCAATAAGTGCATCGATGATGTCGTCCCCACAGTGACCGTACGTACATACCCCAACCAGAAGCCATGGATTACAGGAAACATCCGCACTGAGCTAAAGGGTAGAGCTGCCGCTTTCAAGGAACGGGACTCTAACCCGGACGCTTATAAGAAATCCCGCTATGACCTCCGACGAACCATCAAACAGGCAAAGAGTCAATACAGGACTAAGATTGAATCGTACTACACTGGCTCTGATGCTCGTCGGATGTGGCAGGGCTTGAAAACTATTACAGACTACAAAGGGAAGCACAGCCGCGAGCTGCCCAGTGACACAAGCCTACCAGACGAGCTAAACCACTTCTATGCTCGCTTCGAGGCAAGCAACACTGAAGCATGCATGAGAGCACCAGCTGTTCCGGATGACTATGTGATCACGCTCTCCGTAGCCGATGTGAGTAAGACTTTTAAGCAGGTCAACATTCACAAGGCTGCAGGGCCAGACGGATTACCAGGACGTGTACTCCGAGCATGTGCTGACCAACTAGCAAGTGTCTTCACTGACATTTTCAACATGTCCCTGACTGAGTCTGTAATACCAACATGTTTCAAGCAGACCACCATAGTCCCCGTGCCCAAGGACTCTAAGATAACCTGCCTAAATGACTACCGACCCGTAGCACTGACGTCTGTAGCCATGAAGTGCTTTGAAAGGCTGGTCATGGCTCACATCAACAGCATTATCCCAGAAACCCTAGACCCACTCCAATTTGCATACCGCCCCAACAGATCCACAGATGATGCAATCTCTATTGCACTCCACACTGCCCTTTCCCACCTGGACAAGAGGAACACCTACGTGAGAATGCTATTCATTGACTACAGCTCAGCATTCAACACCATAGTGCCCTCCAAGCTCATCACTAAGGATCCTGGGACTAAACACCTCCCTCTGCAACTGGATCCTGGACTTCCTGACGGGCCGCCCCCAGGTGGTAAGGGTAGGTAACAACACATCTGCCACACTGATCCTCAACACGGGGGCCCCTCAGGGGTGCGTGCTCAGTCCCCTCCTGTACTCTCTGTTCACCCATGACTGCATGGCCAGGCACGACTCCAACACCATCATTAAGTTTGCCGACGACACAACAGTGGTAGGCCTGATCACCGACAACGATGAGACAGCCTATAGGGAGGAGGTCAGAGATCTGGCCGTGTGGTGCCAGGACAACAACCTCTCCCTCAACGTGACCAAGACAAAGGAGATGATTGTGGACTACAGGAAAAAAAAGAGGACTGAGCACGCCCCCATTCTCATCGACGGGGCTGTAGTGGAACAGGTTGAGAGCTTCAAGTTCCTTGGTGTCCACATCACCAACGAACTATCATGGTCCAAACACACCAAGACAGTCGTGAAGAGGGCACGACAAAGCCTATTCCCCCTCAGGAGACTGAAAAGATTTGGCATGGGTCCTCAGATCCTCAAAAAATTCTACAGCTGCACCATCGAGAGCATCCTGACTGGTTGCATCACCGCCTGGTATGGCAACTGCTTGGCCTCCGACCGCAAGGCACTACAGAGGGTAGTGCGTACGGCCCAGTACATCACTGGGGCAAAGCTTCCTGCCATCCAGGATCTCTATACCAGGCGGTGTCAGAGGAAGGCCCTCAAAATTGTCAAAGACTCCAGCCACCCTAGTCATAGACTGTTCTCTCTGCTACCGCACGGCAAGCGGTACCGGAGTGCCAAGTCTAGGTCCAAAAGACTTCTCAACAGCTTCTACCCCCAAGCCATAAGACTCCTGAACAGCTAATCATGGCTACCCGGACTATTTGCACTGCAAACTATTTGCACCCATCCTTTTTACGCTGCTGCTACTCTGTTAATTATTTATGCATAGTCACTTTAACTCTACCCACATGTACATATTACCTCAACTACCTCAACTAGCCGGTGCCCCCGCACATTGACTCTGCAACGGTACCCCCCTGTATATATAGCCTCCCTACTGTCACTTTATTTTACTTCTGCTCTTTTTTTTCTCAACACTTTTTTTGTTGTTGTTTTATTTTTACTTTTTTTTGTTTAAAATAAATGCACTGTTGGTTAAGGGCTGTAAGTAAGCATTTCACTGTAATGTCTGCACCTGTTGTATTTGGCGCATGTGACCAATAAAATTTGATTTGATTTGATTTGATAAGGGAAATGTCTACCTGTAGCCAAAAGAACATGTTCATTACCTCATTACTTTCTACTCTAGTCGTAACGGTGCTATGCCAGATTGTGGACACCGCTGAGTCGCGCAAAATATGGCTTGGAAAAACTACCTCAATCCAGCGATGGGAGATTGCGCTGTACTCCTAATTATTACACAATGATGAATGATGAATCGAGAATATTGAAATACTGCTAGTTTTTAATCAAACTGCCCTTTTCTTTCAGCATGCTAGGCTAGCTAATGCTAAAGCAACCCATTGGATTCGACAACACTTCCGGTAACTACTCACCCCAACATTATTTTTTTGTAAACAATAACAACCATACAGGACAAAATAAATAAACAGACGCACACACATTTCAACAAACATCAATGATGATCAATCACACCCGTTCAGACCCACATGTTCACACCACAGCCATACACATCACGTACACTATATATACAAAAGTATGTGGACACCCCTTCAAATTAGTGGATTCGGCTATTTCAGCCACACCCGTTGCTGACGGGTGTATAAAATCGAGCAAACAGCCATGATATCTCCATAGACAATCCTTGGCAGTAGAATAGCCTTACTGAAGAGCTCAGTGACTTTCAACGTGGCACTGTCATAGGATGCCACCTTTCCAACAAGTCAGTTGGTCAAATTTCTGCCCTGCTAGAGCTGCCCCAGTCAACTGTAAGTGCTGTTATTGTGAAGTGGAAACGTCTAGTGGCAACAACGGCTCAGCCGCGAAGTGGTAGGCCACACAAGCTCACAGAACAGGACCGCAGAGTGCTGAAGCGCGTAGCGCGTAAAAATCGTCTGTCCTCGGTTGCAACACTCACTACCGAGTTCCAAACTGCCTCCGGAAGCAACGTCAGCACAATAACTGTTCATCAGGAGCTTCATGAAATGGGTTTCCATGGCCTAGCATCTGCACACAAGCCTAAGATCACCATGGGCAATCGGCATGAGTGGTGTAAAGCTCGCCACCATTGGAATCTGGAGCAGTGGAAACGCGTTCTTTGGAGTGATGAATCACACTTCACCATCTGGCAGTCCGATGGACAAATCTGGGTTTGGCGGATGCCAGGAGAACGCTACCTGCCCGAATGCATAGTGCCAACTGTAAAGTTTAGTGGCGGAGGAATAATGGTTTGGGGCTGTTTTTCATGGTTTGGGCTAGGCCCCTTAGTTCAAGTTATGGGAAATCTTAACGCTATATGAAATTCTAGACGATTCTGTGCTTTCAATTTTGTGGCAACAGTTTGGGGAAGGCCCTTTCTTGTTTCAGCATGACAATGCCCCGGTGCACAAAACGAGGTCCATACAGAAATGGTTTGTCGAGATCGGTGTGGAAGAACGTGACTGGCCTGCACAGAGCCCTGACCTCAGCCCCATCGAACACCTTTGGGATGAATTGGAACGCTGACTGCGTGCCAGGCCTAATAGCCCAACATCAGTGCCGACCTCACTAATGCTCTTGTGGCTGAATGGAAGCAAGTCCCCGCAGCAATGTTCCAAAATCTAGTGGAAAGCCTTCCCAGAAGAGTGGTGGCTGTTTTAGCAGCAAAGGGGGGACCAACTCCATATTAATGCCCATGATTCTGAAATGGTGTCCACATACTTTTGGTCATGTAGTGTATGTCTCACAACCACACTCCCCCTCATCCTTCATCCCCTGGAACTTTCCAGTGCTTGTAGCACTCGATGCCATATGGCGTCAAATTTCACTGTTCTATTTTTCTCCATAGCCCAGACCTTTTCAATATTTAAATAACAGTACATTTGATTCATCCACTGCCATAGTGATGGAGGATAATTTGATTTCTTCTTCTTTGTAAGTAGACGTTTTTTCAAAATCATTGACAAGAAAAGTATGGTCCACCCCATTCGGCATTTCACCGCACCCTCATATGCCATGTCTTGAAATATGCAGATAAACGGATTAAAAGCACCCATTGTTCCTCTTTAGTGCATTTAACAATATGTCGCAAGTAAAGGCCTTGGGTGGTGAGTTGATACAATTCCATGTCTGGAAGGTTAAAACCACCCTCAGACTTAGGAAGATGTAAAACTTTCCTTTTTATTCTATGAGTTTTATTTGCCCATATAAAGTCTGTTATGGCAGAGTATACTTTTTTAAAGAATGTCTTCGGTGGGGTAATTGGTACTACCGAGAATAAATATAAAAACTTTGGAAGCCATGCCATTCTGAAGAGGTTTATTCTACCAGTAAGATTTATGGGAAGATTATTCAATTTAATTAGATCTGCTTTCATATTGTTGAGTAATGGGATGAAGTTATCTTTATATACTTGTTGTTTGTTGTCACTTATTAAGCATCCTATGTATTTGATATTTTTTGTGGTCCTCTTGAAAGATTGCTGTATTTTTATTTTTACTATTGCCATAATTTACTTTCTTTCCACATAAATGTTATATCCTGAGATTTTAGCAAGGGGGCATTGAGTTTGCAATATTGGTGTAACACTCTGGCTCCGGGACTTTTGTATTTGAGCCAGGGTGTATTGTGTTTTGTTGGGTTTTGGGTGATTTTCTATGTTTGCATTTCTGTCACGTTTATTTCTAGGTTTGGTCATTGACTCCCAATCGGAGGTAACGAGTGTCAGCTGTCGGCTCGTTATCTCTGATTGGGAGCCATATTTATACTGCATGTTTTCCTGTGGGCATTGTGGGTTATTGTTTCCGTTTTCAGTCAGGTTGACTGTGGACTTCACTAGTCGTGTTTCTTGTTTTTTGTGCTTTAACTAAATAAAGTACCATGTTCGTTTCACACGCTGCGCCTTGGTCTCCTTCACTCATTGACGACCGTGACAGAAAAACCCACCATCAAAGGACCAAGCAGCGTGTCAAGCGGCAACAGGACCCAGCTCCAAAGGCTTCCTGGACATGGGAGGAGATTTTGGACGGAAAGGGGTCCTGGACTTGGGAGGAGATCCTGGATGGGATGGATCGCCGTCCATGGAGCGAAACGGTGGAGAGGCGACGGCGAGAGGAGCAACGGCGTCAGCAGGGCCATCGTCGGAAGGTCGAGAGGCAACCCCAAAAAGTTTTTGGGGGGGGCACATGGCTTGGGCGGCTGGGCAGCAGGAGGCTGCCACAGGACTGACGGAGGCAGAGAAGGGGCGAATTCAAGAGGCAACCAGGTTACGGGGGTCACTGGCCAAAGTAGGGAAAGGAGATGTAGAGGCACGGCGTGAGAGACTGAGGTGTGTATCCAGTCCGGTCCGGCCCGTTCCAGTTCCCGGGGTAGAGCCAGTGGTGTGTGCCTCCAGTACGGTCCGGCCTGTTACGACCCCTCGCACCAAGGATACGGTGCGCTTCGCCAGCCCGGCCCGGCCTGTTCCGGCCACTCGCACCAGGGATACGGTGCGCTTCGCCAGCCCAGCCCGGCCTGTTCCGGCCACTCGCACCAGGGATACGGTGCGCTTCGCCAGCCCAGCCCGGCCTGTTCCGGCCACTCGCACCAGGGATACGGTGCGCTTCGCCAGCCCGGCCCGGCCTGTTCCGGCCACTCGCACCAGGGATACGGTGCGCGTCGCCAGCCCTTTCCCACCAGTGCCTACACCACGCCCCAAGCCTCCTGTGTGTCTCCCGAGTCCTGTGCGTCCTGTTGCTGCTCTCCGCACTAGGCTTAATGTGAGTCCCCAGGGTCCAGCATGCCCTGTTCCGGCTCTCCGCACTAGCCCTTATGTGCGTTCCCAGGGTCCAGCATGCCCTGTTGCTTCTCCCCGCACTAGCCCTGAGATGCGTGTCCTCAGCCCGGTACCTCCAGTTCCGGCACCACGCATCAGGCCTACGGTGCATCCCCAGGGCCAAGCATGCCCTGTTGCTGCTTCCCGCACTAGCCCTGAGATGCGTGTCCTCAGCCCGGTACCTCCAGTTCCGGCACCACGCATCAGGCCTACGGTGCGTCCCCAGGGTCCAGCATGCCCTGTTGCTTCTCCCCGCACTAGCCCTGAGATGCGTGTCCTCAGCCCGGTACCTCCTGTTCCGGCACCACGCACCAGGCCTACGATGCGCCTCAGACGGCCAGAGTCTGCCGTCTGCCCAACGGGGTCTGAACTGTCCGTCTGCCCAACGCCGTCTGAACTGCCCGTCTGCCCAACGGGGCCTGAACTGCCCGTCTGCCTAAAGCCTGCAAAGCCGCCCGTCTGCCATGAGCCATCAGAGCCGTCCGCCAGACCAGAGCCGCTAGAGCCTTCCGCCAGACAGGATCAGCCAGAGCCTTCCGCCAGACAGGATCAGCCAGAGCCTTCTGCCAGACAGGATCAGCCAGAGCCTTCTGCCAGACAGGATCAGCCAGAGCCTTCCGCCAGACAGGATCAGCCAGAGCCTTCCGCCAGCCATGAGCAGCCAGATCCGTCGGCCAGCCATGAGCAGCCAGATCCGTCGGCCAGCCATGAGCAGCCAGATCCATCAGCCAGCCATGAGCAGCCAGATCCTTCAGCCTGCCATGAGCCGTCCAGCCAGGATCCGCCAGAGCCAGCCAGCCAGGATCCGCCCCTTAGTCAGGTACTGTCCCTTAGTCCGGTGCCGCCCCTTAATCCAGTGGGGTTTAATTGGGGGGTGGTCATGTGGAGGAGGCTAGGGAAGCGGGTGGTGACTAAGGTGGGGTGGGGACCACGACCAGGGCCAGAACCGCCACCGTGGACAGACGCCCACCCAGACCCTCCCCGAGACTGTATGCTGGTGCGCCCGGAGTGCGCACCTTTAGGGGGGGGTACTGTAACACTCTGGCTCCGGGACTTTTGTATTTGAGCCAGGGTGTATTGTGTTTTGTTGGGTTTTGGGTGATTTTCTATGTTTGCATTTCTGTCACGTTTATTTCTAGGTTTGGTCATTGACTCCCAATCGGAGGTAACGAGTGTCAGCTGTCGGCTCGTTATCTCTGATTGGGAGCCATATTTATACTGCATGTTTTCCTGTGGGCATTGTGGGTTATTGTTTCCGTTTTCAGTCAGGTTGACTGTGGACTTCACTAGTCGTGTTTCTTGTTTTTTGTGCTTTAACTAAATAAAGTACCATGTTCGTTTCACACGCTGCGCCTTGGTCTCCTTCACTCCTCGACGACCGTGACAATTGGTCAGGTATATCAGGAGATCATCTGCAAATAAGGTAGTTTATATTCATGTTTACCAATACTGATACCTGTTACGTTTGGGTCCTGTCTAATTCTTTCTCCAAGCGGTTCAATTACCAATGTAAACAGGAGGGGGGAGAGAGGACACCCCTGTCTTGTGCACCTTTCTAAAGCAATTTCATCAGATAATGTATTATTTGTGTAAATCTTTGCTTTAGGACATTTATATAATATTTGTATTACATTTATTAGTTCAGATATGTCCCAAAATGTTAAATAGAATTCTATGGGAAAGCCGTCCATTCCTGGTGCTTTTCTCGTATTTTCATGGAATCTAATGGGCTGCTATAGCATTAGCTAGCTTAGCATGCTGAAGAAAAGGGCAGTTTAATTAAAACTAGCAGTATTTCAATATTCTTGATTTATCATTCATCATTTTGGAATAATCTATAATCTAGTTGAATTCTTTTGGCTCGTCTACCTGGTGCTTATTTCTTATTCCTTGACCTTATTACCATATCCAGGTTGATATGCTGCTCTGCTTTGCTCCATGTAATTGGCTAGACATCCCTAGAGGTGGAGGAGATCTGGTGATGGTTTAAATTTAAATCAGGTCGACATATTTGGAAATAATGAATTCCCCATTGTTATCTGATGTGTGTGTGTGTACTTGCGTGTGTTTGCTTGAATGTGAGTGCACGTACGTGTGTGTGCATGTGTGGTTTGCAGACATGTCTGTGTGTGATTGATGGCGCCACAGGGGCTCAGTACTGCAGATGGATTCTCCTCCAAAAAGAAAGCGAGAGAGAAGACTGAGCGAGATAGAGAGCGACATTGACAGAGAGAGAGAGAGAGAGAGGGAACGAAGGAGAGAGAGAAAGAAAGAGAGCGAGAGGGAGAAGAATGGAAGGCACCTGGTATCCCACTGCTCTAATAGACACCTGGGCTGGGTCAAATCCCACATCTCACGTCACCAGTGAACACTGAGTTATGAGGATGGAGAGTTTGTACTGCAACAGAAGACCCACTCCTGCTCAGAGATACACACTGCTGTTACAGACTACTGTTACTGTCACGCCCTGACATAGAGATCTCTAGTTAGTTTGGTCAGGGTGTGAATATCTATGTGTAGATCTAGTATGTGTAGATCTATGTTGGCCGGGTGTGGTTCCCAATCAGCGGCAGCTGTCGATCTTTGTCTCTGATTGGGGATCATACTTAGGCAGCCATTTTGCCTACCTATGTTGTGGGATCTTGTTTCTGGTTTGGCTTGTTTATGCGTAGCCCATTAGAACTTCACGTTACGTTGCTTTTGTTGTTTTGTCGTGTGTTTACTTCTTAATTAAACATGTACGCATACCACGCTGCACCTTGGTCTGATCCTTTACTCAACGAACGTTACAGAAGATCCCACCACCAATGGACCAAGCAGCGTGAACAGGAGGAGCAGACACCCTGGACACAGGTGGGGAAGACATTTTGGACATGGGAGGAGATATTGGCTGGAAAAGGACCCTGGGCGAAGCCCAGGCACGAGAGGATCAATGGCGAAATCGGAGTTCGAGACCGCGAAGGAAGCCCGAGAGGCAACCCCAAAAAAACTAAAATTGGGGGGCACACGGGGTGGTTGGCTAAGCAGCAGGAGGCCCGGAAAGACCTGCAGATTAGCACTCTGACAGAAGAGACATCCACCTTACGGGGGCTGATAGCGAAGAAGGAGCAGGTGATCTCCCTTCAGAAGGAGGCGCTGCAGGAGGCCCTCAGGGAGACGGAGTCAGTGGTTGCACTGAGAAAGGAGCTGGCCAGACAACAGGAGGAGCTGAGAGTGGAGATAACCCTCCAGCAGCAGAGAACTCAGTGCTTAGAGCAGAGGCTGGAGGAGCCAAGTTTCAGAGCACTGAGAGAGGAGCTGGCCAGACAACAGGAGGAGCTGAGAGTGGAGATAACCCTCCAGCAGCAGAGAGCTCAGTCCTTAGAGCAGAGGCTGGCGGAGCCAGGTTTAGCAGAGCCAACTCCCTGCACTCGCTTTGAGGAGTGTGTGACCAAACAGGCACCAGGCTATGCGCCGGCTTTACGCACTGTGCAGTCAGTGCGCTTTCACAGAACGGTAAGGCCCATGCCTGCTCCTCGCACCAAACCAGTGGTGCGTGTCTCCAGTCCGGCACGGCCCGTGCCTGTTCCTCGCACCAAACCAGTGGTGCGTGTTTCCAGTCCGGCACGGCCCGTGCCTGCTCCTCGCACCAAACCAGTGGTGCGTGTTTCCAGTCCGGTACGGCCCGTGCCTGCTCCTCGCACCAAACCAGTGGTGCGTGTCTCCAGTCCGGCACGGCCCGTGTCTGCTCCTCGCACCAAACCAGTGGTGCATGTCTCTAGTCCGGCACGGCCCGTGCCTGCTCCTCGCACCATACCAGAGGTGCGTGTTTCCAGTCCGGCACGGCCGTGCCTGCTCCTCGCACCAAACCAGTGATGCGTGTCCCCAGCCCGGTACGCCCCGTACCTGCTCCCCGCACCAAACCAGTGGTGCGTGTCTCCAGTCCTGTACGGCCCGTTTTTACTCCTCGGGTTCCAGACAGGGCTTGGTGCATTGTGGGAGGACTGAGAGGGAAAGCATCGCGCCGGGGTCCAGACCGTACCAGGTGTGCAATGGGGAGCCAGAAAAGGAGAGGAAAGTAAGGGTGACGTCGCGCCCGGAGCCGGAGCCGCCACCAAGGCTAAATGCCCACCCGGACCCTCCCCTAATGAGTCAGTTTTGCGGCCGGAGGGGTGGGGGGAGGGGGGGGGGTTGGTTTGTGTGTTTCTGGTTTGGCTTGTTTATGTGTAGCCCATTAGAACTTCACGGTACGTTGCTTTTGTTGTTTTGTCGTGTGTTTACTTCTTAATGTGGTCCTCTGTAGCTCAGCTGGTAGAGCACGGCGCTTGTAACGCCAAGGTAGTGGGTTCGATCCCCGGGACCACCCATACACAAAAATGTATGCACGCATGACTGTAAGTCGCTTTGGATAAAAGCGTCTGCTAAATGGCATATTATTATTATTATTATTATTAATTAAACATGTACGCATACCATGCCGAGTGCTGATGCACGTAGTGCGTAAAAATCGTCTGTCCTCGGTTGCAACACTCCCTACCGAGTTCGAAACTGCCTCTGGATGCAACGTCTGCACAAGAACTGTTCTTCGGGAGCTTCATGAAATGGGTTTCCATGTCCGAGCAGCCGCACACAAGCCTAAAATCACCATGCACCACCATTGGACTCTGGAGCAGCGGCAACGTGTTCTCTGGAGTGATGAATCACACTTCACCATCTGGCAGTCCGACGGACAAATATGGGTTTGTCGGATGCCAGGAGAATGCTACCTGCCTGAATGCATAGAGCCAACTGTAAAGTTTGGTGGATGAGGAATAATGGTCTGGGGCTATTTTTCAGGGTTCGGGCTAGGCCCCTTAGTTCCAGTGAAGGGAAATCTTAACGCTACAGCATACAATGACATTCTAGACAATTCTGTGCTTCCAACTTTGTGGCAACAGTTTGGGGAAGAACCTTTCCTGTTTCAGCATGACAATGCCCCCGTGCACAAAGCGAGATCCATACAGAAATGGTTTGCCGAGATCGGTGTGGAAGAACTTGACTAGCCTGCACAAAACCCTGACCTCAACCCCATCGAACACCTTTGGGATTAATTGGAACGCCGACTGTGAGCCAGGGCTATTCACCCAACATCAGTGCCCGACCCCACTAATGCTCTTGTGGCTGAATGGAAGCAAGTCCCCACAGCAATGTTCCAACATCTAGTGGAAAGCCTTCCCAGAAGAGTGGAGGTTGTTATAGCAGCAAAGGGGGGACCAACTCCATATTAATGCCCATGATTTTGGAATAAGATGTTCCAAAAGCAGGTGCCCACATACTTTTGGTCATGTTGTGTACATTAGTAATGTCTGTACACACGCATAATATTAATGTGTACAATCATATTTCATGAAACATCTCCCAAAGGATCACATATCCACAAGGAAATCCAGTCATCAAGTCTGCCTCGTTGGCAGAAAAACAACTTACATGCCTATACTGTACAACACACATGCAAACAAACCACCTAAAGTCACCTACAAACCAAACTTCAAACGGATGATTGAGCCATGATCCGTGTTGAAAGAAAATCTAGTAAAGTAGCGATGGGACATGTCTACCATCTCCCTAGAGTAGCTCTGAGCTCCACTACTTCTGTCTTCTAAAAGCATACTCTTAAAACCACAGCCACTCTGATTACTTGGCCTAAGTACTTTCACTACATGTACTATCACTATATGCACAGTACATATTTCCTACAGTACAGAACCCTCTATCCTGGGGTCCAATCAATGTTCCGTCTTCCCAGCATGATATGGAATGTGTAATGTTGTGAACTGCATATACAGTGGGGAAAAAAAGTATTTAGTCAGCCACCAATTGTGCAAGTTCTCCCACTTAAAAAGATGAGAGAGGCCTGTAAATCACATTGTATGATTTTTAATGAATTTATTTGCAAATTATGGTGGAAAATAAGTATTTGGTCAATAACAAAAGTTTCTCAATACTTTGTTATATACCCTTTGTTGGCAATGACACAGGTCAAACGTTTTCTGTAAGTCTTCACAAGGTTTTCACACACTGTTGCTGGTATTTTGGCCCATTCCTCCATGCAGATCTCCTCTAGAGCAGTGATATTTTGAGGCTGTCGCTGGGCAACACAGACTTTCAACTCCCTCCAAAGATTTTCTATGGGGTTGAGATCTGGAGACTGGCTAGGCCACTCCAGGACCTTGAAATGCTTCTTACGAAGCCACTCCTTCGTTGCCCGGGCGGTGTGTTTGGGATCATTGTCATGCTGAAAGACCCAGCCACGTTTCATCTTCAATGCTCTTGCTGATGGAAGGAGGTTTTCACTCAAAATCTCACGATACATGGCCCCATTCATTCTTTCCTTTACACGGATCAGTCGTCCTGGTCCCTTTTGCAGAAAAACAGCCCCAAAGCATGATGTTTCCACCCCCATGCTTCACAGTAGGTATGGTGTTCTTTGGATGCAACTCAGCATTCTTTGTCCTCCAAACACGACGAGTTGAGTTTTTACCAAAAAGTTCTATTTAGGTTTCATCTGACCATATGACATTCTCCCAATCCTCTTCTGGATCATCCAAATGCACTCTAGCAAACTTCAGACGGGCCTGGACATGTACTGGCTTAAGCAGGGGGACACATCTGGCACTGCAGGATTTGAGTCCCTGGCGGCGTAGTGTGTTACTGATGGTAGGCTTTGTTACTTTGGTCCCAGCTCTCTGCAGGTCATTCACTAGGTCCCCCCGTGTGGTTCTGGGATTTTTGCTCACCGTTCTTGTGATCATTTTGACCCCACGGGGTGAGATCTTGCGTGGAGCCCCAGATCGAGGGAGATTATCAGTGGCCTTGTATGTCTTCCATTTCCTAATAATTGCTCCCACAGTTGATTTCTTCAAACCAAGCTGCTTACCTATTGCAGATTCAGTCTTCCCAGCCTGGTGCAGGTCTACAATTTTGTTTCTGGTGTCCTTTGACAGCTCTTTGGTCTTGGCCATAGTGGAGTTTGGAGTGTGACTGTTTGAGGTTGTGGACAGGTGTCTTTTATACTGATAACAAGTTCAAACAGGTGCCATTAATACAGGTAACGAGTGGAGGACAGAGGAGCCTCTTAAAGAAGAAGTTACAGGTCTGTGAGAGCCAGAAATCTTGCTTGTTTGTAGGTGACCAAATACTTATTTTCCACCATAATTTGCAAATAAATTCATTAAAAATTCTACAATGTGATTTTCTGGAGAAAAAAAATCTCAATTTGTCTGTCATAGTTGACGTGTACCTATGATGATAATTACAGGCCTCTCTCATCTTTTTAAGTGGGAGAACTTTGGTGGCTGACTAAATACTTTCCCCCCCCACTGTAACTGTACTTATTGTACTGTACTTATTATACAGTCTATATTAGAGCTGGAATGATAATTATCCACACCGACCATACCGATTACTTATCGCAGGCATTTAGCTGATATCGTTCATTAGCCTATTCTAAAGAAATGTGAAGTTTGAAATGAAATATGGGTGATTATTAATGGGTCAATTGATGGCTACTGTTACAGGAGGGGGTCGCAGTTCCGGAGCAACACACTAGGTGTCATCCTCCGACAACCTTAGGCACCTCCTCACTCACAGTCGGGACTAATCATCATCCTATTGGTGTCACCTGTGTCTATCAGTTCACCTGTGTATTTATGCCCTCACTTCCCTGTGTTCCCTTGCTCAGTTTTCTCTGCTAGTTTCTCTATGTCCAGCAGTACTACTCAGTGTCTGATCGGAGATCTATGTCAGGTACTTGAGAAGTGTTCTCCCTGTTTCAATATTTGTTTAAGTCTTAGGTAGTATTTCGTATTTTGGCTGTCAGCCAGTTTTTGGAGACTTATTTGCTCCACCTTTCTTTTATAGTGATAAGTCCGTTATTTGTATTTTGGCTTCGGGATCACCAGTAAAGATCCTTGTTTCACCATCTCTGCCTACTGCCTATTGTATATCCTGCTCCGCACCTGGGTCACACCTCACCCCAAACCTTAAGTAAAACTGTGCAAATATGGACCCAGCGGAGGCAGCACAGTATCGGAGCGCATTGGCAACACAGGGAGCTATGCTGAACCAACACGACCGCAGCCTGCAGCAGATCACCGAGAATCTCCGCCAGCTGACGATTGCTGTGCAGAGCCGTGTGGAAACCCGACCAGCCCCGGCAGCCGACGGAGCGGAAGCCGCGGCAGCGCCGTCTCCAGTCTTGCCTGCGACATCGCGGTAACCCCGCCTACCACCTCCGGAGAGGTATGACAGACGTCCAGAGGGCTGCAGGGAATTCCTCACCCAGTGTTCCCTGGTATTCAGTCTACAACCCTCCTCCTTCCCGACGGAGCAGGGCCGGGTGGCCTACATCATCACTCTGTTGATGGGTCGGGCCCTTTCCTGGGCTACCGCGGAGTGGGAGAGCCAAACTCTGGTTAGCTCCGACTCCTACAAATTCACCCGGGAGCTACGCAAGGTGTTCGACACCTCTCTGGTGGTGTCGGGGCACGAGGCCGGGAGGCGGCTCACGGCCTGTCGGCAGGGTGACCGTTCGGTGGCGGACTACTCCGTGGAGTTCCGGACCCGAGCTCGAGAGGCAGGATGGTAGGAGGCTGCCCTGGTCGTCCTTTACGCCCAGGGGCTATCGGAGGGGGTGAAGGACGAACTCTCCTTCAGGGAGCTGCCTGAGCGACTGGACGGCTTTGTCGAACTCTCGGTGCGGGTAGACAATCGGCATCGTGAGAGGGTGCATGAGAGAGGGATGACGCAATGCGCGCCTCCGCGTTCCCCTATCAACCCGGAGGCTTTCCTGCCGATTCAGGGAGGAGACGCCTCAGGAGGAGGATATGCAGCTGGGGGTGGCGCGCTTGTCCAGGATGGAGAGGCAGAGGTGTCTGCGCCAAGGACATTGCCTGTACTGCGGCCAGGCAGATCACCACTGCGACTCATGCCCGGAGAAGCCGGAAAACGGGAGGGCTCGCTAGTATCGGGAGGGGTGCTAGCGAGCCGGAACCGTCGCGTCGGGCGTATGCACTGGTGGATTCTGGGGCCGCGAGGCCCAAGGGTGGAGCGTTCCGTTACTCTCCCTCTCCAAGCTGTTTTCCGGTCATGGGCCTGGACGGCCGGCCGTTGGGGTCGGGCTTCATCACCCAGCGCACTGTCCTATGAGAGGATATCCAGTTTTTCCTCGGGCACCCTGGCTGGTCGCCCACAAACCCCGGATAGACTGGTCTCCACCAACCACTCATCAGCCCAAACCACCGTCCCAGATCATCTACCAGTCCTCACCTCTTACCCAGGTCCCGCACTCCGATAACAACATTCCGGAGGCGCCGAGGTGAACGGCTGGGGCCGTTCGTCGTGGGGGGGGGGGTGTCACTAGGGGGGGGGGGGGGGTGTCATCTGCACAGCTCTGCGAGGGCCTGGGATCGGGAGAGACACTTAAGTGTTTTAGTACTATATCTCTTGACACAATGATGAAAATAATCATGGCCTCTAAACCTTCAAGCTGCATACTGGATCCTATTCCTACTAAACTGCTGAAGGAGCTGCTTCCTGTGCTTGGCCCTCCTATGTTGAACATAATAAACAGCTCTCTATCCACCGGATGTGTACCAAACTCACTAAAAGTGGCAGTGATAAAGCCTCTCTTCAAAAAGCCAAACCTTGACCCGGAAAATATAAAAAACTATCGGCCTATATCGAATCTTCCATTCCTCTCAAAAATTTTAGAAAAAGCTGTTGCGCAGCAACTCACTGCCTTTCTGAAGACAAACAATGTATACGAAATGCTTCAGTCTGGTTTTAGACCCCACCATAGCACTGAGACTGCACTTGTGAAGGTGGTAAATGACCTTTTAATGGCGTCAGACCGAGGCTCTGCATCTGTCCTCGTGCTACTAGACCTTAGTGCTGCCTTTGACACCATCGATCACCACATTCTTTTGGAGAGACTGGAAACCCAAATTGGTCTACACGGACAAGTTCTGGCCTGGTTTAGATCTTACCTGTCGGAAAGATATCAGTTTGTCTCTGTGAATGGTCTGTCCTCCGACAAATCAACTGTACATTTCGGTGTTCCTCAAGGTTCCGTTTTAGGACCACTATTGTTTTCACTATATATTTTACCTCTTGGGGATGTTATTCGAAAACATAATGTTAACTTTCACTGCTATGCGGATGACACACAGCTGTACATTTCAATGAAACATGGTGAAGCCCCAAAATTGCCCTCGCTAGAAGCCTGTGTTTCAGACATAAGGAAGTGGATGGCTGAAAACTTTTTACTTTTAAACTCGGACAAAACAGAGATGCTTGTTCTAGGTCCCAAGAAACAAAGAGATCTTCTGTTAAATCTGACAATTCATCTTGATGGTTGTAAAGTCGTCTCAAATAAAACTGTGAAGGACCTCGGCGTTACTCTTGACCCTGATCTTTCTTTTGACGAACATATCAAGACTGTTTCAAGGACAGCTTTTTTCCATCTACGTAACATTGCAAAAATCAGAAATTTTCTGTCCAAAAATGATGCAGAAAAATTAATCCATGCATTTGTTACTTCTAGGTTAGACTACTGCAATGCTCTATTTTCCGGCTACCCGGATAAAGCACTAAATAAACTTCAGTTAGTGCTAAATACGGCTGCTAGAATCCTGACTAGAACCAAGAAATTTGATCATATTACTCCAGTGCTAGCTTCCCTACACTGGCTTCCTGTTAAGGCAAGGGCTGATTTCAAGGTTTTACTGTTAACCTATAAAGCGTTACATGGGCTTGCTCCTACCTATCTTTCCGAGTTGGTCCTGCCGTACATACCAATACGTACGCTACGGTCACAAGACGCAGGCCTCCTAATTGTCCCTAGAATTTCTAAGCAAACAGCGGGAGGCAGGGCTTTCTTCTATAGATCTCCATTTTTATGGAACAGTCTGCCTACCCATGTGAGAGACGCAGACTCGGTCTCAACCTTTAAGTCTTTACTGAAGACTTATCTCTTCAGTAGGTCATATGATTGAGTGTAGTCTGGCCCAGGAGTGTGAAGGTGAACGGAAAGGCTCTGGAGCAACGAACAGCCCTTGCTGTCTCTGCCGGGCCGGTTCCCCTCTCCACTGGGGTTCTCTGCCTCTAACCCTGTTGCAGGGGCTGAGTCACTGGCTTGCTGGTGCTCTTTCATGCCGTCCCTGGGAGGGGTGCGTCACTTGAGTGGGTTGAGTTACTGACGTGATCTTCCTGTCTGGGTTGGCGCCCCCCCTTGGTTTGTGCTGTGGTGGAGACCTCTGTGGGCTATACTCGGCCTTGTCTCAGGATTGTAAGTTGGTGGTTGAGGATATCCCTCTAGTGGTGCGGGGGCTGTGCTTTGGCAGAGTGGGTGGGGTTATATCCTTCCTGTTTGGCCCTGTCCGGGGGTTTCTTCGGATGGGGCCACTGTGTCTCCGGACCGCTCCTGTCTCAGCCTCCAGTATTTATGCTGCAGTAGTTTATGTGTCGGGGGGCTGGGGTTAGTTGGTTATACCTGGAGTACTTCTCCTGTCTTATCCAGTGTCCTGTGTGAATTTAAGTATGCTCTCTCTAATTCTCTCGTTCTCTCTTTCTCTCTGAGAACCTGAGCCCTAGGACCATACGTCAGGACTACCAGGCATGATGACACCTTGCTGTCCCCAGTCCGCCTGGCCTTGCTGCTATTCCAGTTTCAACTGTTCTGCCTGCGGTTACGAAACCCCTACCTGTCCCAGACCTGCTGTTTTCAACTCTTAATGATCGGCTATGAAAAGCCAACTGAGAGACCTGAGCCCTAGGACCATACGTCGGGACTACCGGCCGTGGTGACTCCTTGCTGTCCCCAGTCCGCCTGGCCTTGCTGCTATTACAGTTTCAACTGTTCTGCCTGCGGTTATGGAACCCCTACCTGTCCCAGACCTGCTGTTTTCAACTCTTAATGATCGGCTATGAAAAGCCAACTGAGATTTATTCCTGATTATTATTTGACCATGCTTGTCACTTATGAACATTTTTGAACATCTTGGCATGGTTCTGTTATAATCTTCACCCGGCACAGCCAGAAGAGGACTGGCCACCCCTCATAGCCTGGTTCCTCTCTAGGTTTCTTCCTAGGTTTTCGCCTTTCTAGGGAGTTTTTCCTAGCCACCGTGCTTCTACACCTGCATTACTAGCTGTTTGGGGTTTTAGGCTGGGTTTCTGTACAGCACTTCGAGACATTAGCTGATGTAAGAAGGGCTATATAAAATAAAATTGATTGATTGATTGACTAGGTGTCATCCTCCGACAACCTTACAGGCTACAACCATCAAACTAGTAGTAGTAGTTTAAAGGATAATAAAAAAACAGTGATGCACATTCATGTGATAAACTTATCGTTCTATTTATCATTATCGCATCAATTAAGGCAATTTATCGCGATATGGATTGTTTTCCATATTGCCCAGTACCAGTCTATAATATAATACAATACAACTTTATTGTTCATATGTTACAGTGAACAACAGAAATGTCTTCTGCTCAGTTGTCAATCACCCCAGACAGCACACATCACACACAGTTCAGAGGAGCACAGGGTCTAATCTTGGTTAACCCACAACTAAAATCTTGCGTAATTTGGTCAGATTATGTTTACGTAATCTGTCCGAGAGATTACACAGGTTCAAACCGCAGTGCGGGGCCCCTGGATGGAGAGCATGTTGGAGAGCATGTCTGAGGCCTAATTCAATCAATCCCAGATAAAAGGGCACCACACTACGGCTGCATGTTTATACTACACTACCGGTCAAAAGTTTTAGAACACCTACTAAAAGGGTTTTTCTTTATTTTTACTATTTTCTACATTGTAGAATAATAGTGAAGACATCAAAACTATGAAATAACACATATGGAATCATGTAGTAACCAAAAAAGTGTTAAACAAATCAAAATATATTTTATAGTTGAGATTCTTCAAAAAGCCACCCTTTGCAAATAGCCACCCTTATACAGTATACCGGTCTGACTGACAGCGCTCCAATCTGCCCAATGATAAACGTCTCATTACAATCCCCAGCATGTTGTCTGCATAGAAAACTGGAACGTCAGCTAGATTGGAATAGCAATGACATCTTTTTGGAATGTCATTCCCCTCATCCGTCTGTGTGTATGTGGATCACATTCTGGCCATAAAACATCTGTCACTGGAATACCGCTCCTGGTGAGAGGTTTAGAACCACCATTCCGGAGTTGGAATGGGGGAACATTCCAGACGTGTCCAGATTTCCTAAGAGAATGTAGATGAATAACTGACACTGGGTACAGATCTATGGTTATAAAACAGTTTTACTGTTTTGAATGTGCCTCTCAGCAATGCATAAGGCTGGAATTCACTGGATCCTTAGTAATGTTTCTGCAGTGGCCACCTACAGCTCTGTAATGAGGCTAGGTTACCCAGCTGTAAGGAAGATACAGTATGAAGATCTAAATATATTAAGCTCGTAACTAAGGATAC
Source organism: Coregonus lavaretus (assembly GCF_964263955.1). Taxonomy (NCBI): domain Eukaryota; kingdom Metazoa; phylum Chordata; class Actinopteri; order Salmoniformes; family Salmonidae; genus Coregonus; species Coregonus lavaretus. Next base: position 28,864 of record NW_028164845.1, read on the forward strand.
TAAAGCTCTGAAGAAACTAAAGCTCTACATCACACGTTTCTGCTAATTAGCTGCTCACCAGGCTCTTGATTAGCTGAATCAGGTGTGTTACAATGAGGTTGGAGCAAAAGGCTGTACCCTCAATAGCTCTCCAGGAGTAGGGTTGGCCACTCCTGGCCTACAAGTTATTTGATTACATCTGATTATAACTGATTAACTCAACTGCATTATAGACAGGCTTCAAGGTGACACTTCCCATTCAGCTGAAATTAGAGAAGGACAGATAGCTATATTTATTTCCTGTTTGTGTGACGTTCAATAGCTTCCCCGCTCCAGGGGTTTCCTTTAATAAGGTTCCTAATTAGTGACCGTCTCAAAGATGACATGTTAGAGATAAAACAGACACCTTGGCTCCATTCTAAAGACTGATAGGAAAGAAGTCTTTGGCTTCTAAGAGAAGACAAAGCTGCAATTCACTTTATCTATCGCTACAAAAGAAACCAGAAATAGATAGAGACTAGACTAGACAGACTATTGTTGCACTATCTAGACCGACAATTATAACCCTATCTAGATAAGCTACGCTCTGATTGAGTTAGCATGAAAATAAATGTGCAGTTCCCACAGGGTGAAATGCAAATTCAGTTTTTTCCCACGCAGAGATAAATCAATTGAATTAAAGAAGAGAAAGATAGGCCAGTGCAACGTATTTTGAAATAACAACCGGGACGGTATTGGAACCTCTGGGGTGAGTTTTATTTATGAGAGGGTGTAACTTCCAGAGGTATATTGAGACTTTGAAGTTTGTTTTCTGCCCTATATATCAAATTATAGAGGTGGCCTAAGGTTGTTATTACCAGGGAAATACACATAATATTGTCATGACGAGAAGAGATTCATTTTGGAGCAGGCTATATTTGTATTTTAGCTGTAATATTGTTTATATCGGAACTGCTTTACATGCTCTAATTCGAGGTAATATTTTTTTTTTTAAACAGTTGACATTTAAATTATCTCTGCAATAAATTGGTTATAATATGTGTTTATCCAAGATGTGTGGGCAGCGAGATAACTCAATATCTAGTTGCTCCAAGAACCCATTCCATTTAAAATCCTTTAAAATGTGTATATATTTTCCTCGCCTTTAGTAAATACACCAAGATTGATTGACTCACACTTTTCAGAGGCTGCAGTCTATTTTAACAAGCAGTGTGACTCAGAAAGGCAATTATATTTCAAAATAAATTGGAAGAGTTTCTTTTGTGAGCTGGAACAATATGTAGATTTGCTGTTTTAACTAGTGATGCTGTTTCTTTGACATTATTTATTTAAGCAACAGAATCTCAACACTTGACAGATGCTAAGTGTGTGTGTGGGTGTATGTGTTTATCTGCGCGTGTGTACAGTAATACAGTAATACAGTAATACAGTAATACAGTAATACAGTAATAAACATCCCTGGGTCGCTCCACTTTCCAGTTGGCTGCAGTTAGCGACTGGAATGAGCTGCAAAAAACACTCAAACTGGCCAGTTTTATCTCCATCTCTTCATTCAAAGACTCAATCATGGACACTCTTAATTACAGTTGTGGCTGCTTCGCGTGATGTATCGTTGTCTCTACCTTCTTGCCCTTTGTGCTGTTGTCTGTGCCCAATAATGTTTGTACCATGTTTTGTGCTGCTACCATGTTGTGCTGCTGCCATGTTGTGTTGCTACCATGTTGTTTTCTATATATCTATATTCCATACAAAATCAGCCGTTTCCAGCTACAATAGCCATTTACAACATTAACAATGTCTACACTGTATTTCTGATCAATTTGATGTATTTTAATGGGGGAAAAATTGCTTTTCTTTCGAAAACAAGGACATTTCTAAGTGACCCCAAACTTTTGAACGGTAGTGTATGTAAATATAGGACCAAACACACATCAGCCCCCGTCCCCGCAGGAGGCCTTTTACCTTTTGGTAGGCCGTCATTGTAAATAAGAATTTGTTCTTCACTGACTTGCCTAGTTAAAGAAAGGTTAAATAAAAAATAAAAAATACTATGTGTGTGTGGGGGGGATTCTGTTTTCTGCTAACAATGTCTGCAATATTGCGGTCGGCCTTGAATTTCCATGGCTTCAATAAGAGGGGGTAGTCGTTCTACCCTAGTGCGCAAGTACATGCATTTCAATGAATTTTATGATGACCCTACTCTCAAAGACAAACCTAGTCTGATTGGGGTAAGCCTTCCAAACAGTCTTTCAATATTCTGTAGGTCCGCTGAAGGTCAGGGAAATGCCAGAAGATTATGTACAGCTCTCATTATGGAAAATATAGAAACAAGATAGCTATAAAAAATAAATACTTATATTTCTCCCCACTTTGTGGATTAGTGTTTTTCCTCCAGTATACCGGAGTGTAATGAACGTTTATGTCAATCCAATAATTGTATATTGGTTTGTGGATTATTAGATTAAATTATATTGAACATGTGCACACATAAACACTAAGACACACACACACACACCAGGAGACCATAGGGTATATCGTATGGGTTTTAGTCAACAAACACACTCACTAGCCTATGAGAGGAGGGAGACACCGTGGAAATGGGAATTTATCCCATATATCGATATTTTCATTGCACTGTGAAAAATCATTTCTCCAAAATTACTCAGGCATTTTTTCTCATCAGCCTGAGAGGCCAGCCATATCAGGGGAATTTCACACAAATGTATTTATTTACTGATGCGCTGGAGAATGTGTGTGTGTGTGTGTGTGTGTGTGTGTGTGTTTCAATGTGTGTTTTCACTCTGTGTGTGTTCATGCATACATATGTGTGTGTGTGGGTGTGTGTGCCTGATAAAACTGACCCTTGATTATTTTGCTGCATATATAATGTCAGAATGAAAAGAGAAAGTATTATGGAAAAGTGAGTATTACATTGTTTATGGACTGGCTTCATTCAACATCCTCCAATGGAAATACGCACTGTAAGTCCAGTGTGAAGCAAAACATTTAGAAATGTTTGTTGAATGCAGACACAGTATACTGGACCACAAGAAGACTAGACAGAGAACTGGTTATCAGTTGGCTAATGGGATGTCTATTTACAGTAGACACACACACACACACACACACAATCAATCAAATGTATTTATAAAGCCCTTTTTACATCAGCAGTTATCACAAAGTGCTTGTACAGAAACCCAGCCTAAAACCCCAATGTAGAAGCAAGGTGGCTAGGAACTCTCTGAGATGTAGCCGCTATTTACTATTTTACACCTGTGGTTGCTATACATTACTTTTACCCATTTTATATGAGAGTCACCGAAATCGAAAAAACCCTGGCATTTATAAATAAAATCCAGTCTTACTTTATCAAAGGCCTTTTCAAAATCCGCTACAAATACCAGGCCTGGCTTCTTAGATATTTCATGTTGTTCTATTATTTCTAGTTGTTGTCGTATATTGTCTCCAATGTCTCGTCCATGTAAAAAACCTGTCTGATCAGGATGAACAATACCTGGTAAAACCTTTTTAATTCTGAGTGCTATGCATTTCGCTAGTATTTTTGCATCACAACATTGAAGTGTAAGAGGCCTCCAGTTTTGTAGATAGACTGGATCTTTATATTTGCCATCTGGGTCTTGTTTTAATATTAGTGAAATCAGACCTTCCTGCTGAGTACCTGACAGACTACCATTTCTATAGGGGTAGTTAAAACAAGCTAACAATGGAGCTTTGAGTATATCATAAAAGGCTTGATATACTTCTACCGGTATGCCATCAAGCCCTGGGGTTTTTCCAGACTGAAAGGATTTAATAGCCTGAAAAAGTTATTCCTCTGTAATTTGGCTTTGCACTGATCTTTTTGTACATTTGTCAATTTTCAATTTTTTGTATTATTTGGAAATAATTCCTTACAGAAATCGTCATTCAGAGGGTGAGGATGAGACGGAAAAGAGAACATCTGCTTAAAATATTTAGCTTCCTCATTTAAAATATAATTTGGAGAATCATAGATGACTCTGTCTTTAGTAACGAGTTTCTGCAAATTATTTTTGGTAGCGTGCCTGTGTTGGAGATAGAGAAAGAATTTGGTGCATTTTTCACCATATTCCATCCAGTTTGCTTTATTTTTGCAATAGATTACATTAGATGGTTCTTGAATAAGTTCCTCCAGTTCTTTTAGTTTTTCCTCTAACTTATTTTGTATCTCTGTAGTATTGTTTTTATTGCTATCTACCTGTACTATTAGTTCATGTATTTCCCTTGTTAGTCTTGTCTCTTTAGACAGAAACTGCTTTTTTATTATTGATGAATATTGAATTGAATGACCTCTGAAGGTACATTTAAAGGTATCCCAAACAATAAGGGGATTTGCTGAACCTATATTGTACTGGAAAAATGCAGTTCTAAATTATTTTGTCTTAGTTAAAAATAAATTGTCCTCCAGTAAACTTTTATAAAATTTCCAATATCCCCATCCACGTGGAAATTCTGTAAGAGTTATGTGAAGGACAATTGGATGATGATCCGATCGCATTCTGTCTCCTATTAATACTTTTTTAAACCTTTGATGCAAGAGAGAAAGAGACAAGAAAGTAGTCAAGACGACTATCTTGATTAAGTCTCCTCCATGTATATCTCACTAGGTCAGGGGTTTTTAGTCTCCAAATATCCACAATTTCTAATGCGTCCATAATATTTGTGAAGTCCTTAAGGGCACGGTGATGATAGTTTGTAGAGTGATTTCCTTTACGGTCCATTGAGGTACTTAACACTGTGTTATAGTCTCCCTCCATAATGATTTGATTGTTTGTTGCCTGTAAGTTCAATAAATTGGTATAAATATTTTCGATGAAGTATGGATCATCCTGATTTGGACCATATTGATTAATGAGCCAAATCTGTTTTTCATCCACTTTCACATTCAAAAAGATCCTCCTTCCTTGCAAATCATTCATGACTATTTGCACATTCAGATCGACATTTTTGTTAATTAATATCATCACACCTTTTGAGTTCCTTTGTCCATGACAGAAAATTATTTCACCATCCCATTCCTTTTTCCACGCAACTTCATCTAAGGATGTAGAGTGAGTTTCCTGTAAACAGTATATGTTATATTCCTTTTCTTTTAGCCACGTAAAGACTGATCTTCTTTTTCTATAATGTGCTAAACCGTTACAATTATAACTGGCTAAACTTATTTCACCCATTACCATTACTAGATACTATTCTCTAAATTGACCATAATTAATGCTTGTAAAGTTACTGCCATAAGAGGTATTATGACGATCAAAATTAGAGATTTCAAATGTCTGATGTTTAGAATTCAAGAAACAAGTTCTAGCAATATTTGTTTTATTCCCTTGCCTGTTTGCCTGTGAGCCAATGCCACAGATGTTGGAAAATTGAGTCAAGATATTATGTGTGTAGTAGATCTGAGTAGGTTGATGTGTATCATATTGGATGTGATTTAGTGAGAGTGTGTATGGTGTCTGGATAAGAGTAAGACTATAATATGTGATGTCCAAATAAATAATAACCCAGCCAATTTGCATGGTTGAGTGTCACGGTATCTCTGTTAATTCAAATTGCCATCGATAAAATGCAATTGTGCTTGCCTGCCCATACCATAACCCCACCACCACCATGGGGCACTCCACGATGTTGACATCAGCAAACTGCTCGCCCACACGACGCCATACATGCTGTCTGCCACAGTTGAAACTGGGATTCCTCCGTGAAGAGCACACTTTTCCAGCGTGCCAGTGGCCATCGAAGGTGACCATTTGCCCACTGAAGTCGGTTACAATGCCAAACTGCAGTCAGGTCAAGACCCTGGTGAGGACGACGAGCACGCAGATGAGCTTCCCTGAGACGGTTTCTGACAGTTTGTGCAGAAATTCTTCGGTTGTGCAAACCTACAGTTTCATTAGCTGTCCGGGTGGCTGGTCTCAGACGATCCCGCAGGTGAAGAAGCCGGATGTGGAGGTCCTGGGCTGGCGTGGTTACACGTGGTCTGCGGTTGCGAGGCCGGTTGGACGTACTGCCAAAGTATCTAAAACGACGTTGAAGGCGGCTTATGGTAGAGATTTCTCTGGCAACACATTTGGTGGATATTCCTGCAGTCAACATGCCAATTGCACACTCCCTGAAAACTTGAGACATCTGTGGCATTGTGTTGTGTGACAAAACTCCACATTTTATTGTTGCCAGCACAAGGTGCACCTGTGTAATGATCATGCTGTTTAATCAGCTTCTTGATATGCCACACCAGTCAGGTGGATGGATTATCTTGGCAAAGGATAAATGCTCACTAACAGGGATGTAAATACATTTGTGCACAAAATTTGAGAGAAATAAGCTTTTTGCGCATATGGAACATTTCTGGGATCTTTTATTTCAGCTCATGAAACATGGGACCAACACTTTACATGTTGCGTTTTATATTTTTGTTCAGTATATATCAACAATGGACTAATGAAACAAATACCAAAATATAGTTTTTGAGTGGAGTTTTCCTTTAATGCCAGATCATTCTTCAAGATCAAATGTTCATAGATGACCAGCAGGGTCAAATAATAATCACAGTGGTTATAGAGGGTGCAACAGGTCAGCACCTCAGGAGTAAATGTCAGTTGGCTTTTCATAGCGGAGCATTCAGAGATTGAGACAGCAGGTGCGGTAGAGAGAGGGAGAGAGGGAGAGAGAGAGAGAGAGGGAGAGAGAGAGAGAGAGAGAGAGAGAGAGAGAGAGAGAGAGAGAGAGAGAGAGAGAGAGAGAGAGAGAGAGAGAGAGAGAGAGAGAGAGAGAGAGAGAGAGAGAGAGAGAGAGAGAGAGAGAGAGAGAGAGAGAGAGAGAGAGAGAGAGAGAGAGAGAGAGAGAGAGAGAGAGAGATGGTTGAAACAGCAAGAGAGAGAGAGGGAAATTGAGGGTCGAAACAACAGTTTCCCACAACTCCCACAACTCTCTGACAGCAAAGTGTCAAGTCAACTGTTTTCTGCTGGCTGCCTTGAGGGAACAGACTAGCATCTGCCTCTGACAGGCCTATGACAGGAGAGAAAGCGATAGGAGGAGGAGGAGGAGGAGGGGGAGAGAGGGAAATGGGGGGGAGAGAGAGGCAGAGAGAGAGAGAATGGGGAAGAGAGAGACAGACTCAGGTAGGAGGGATATGAGTGCTAGAGGGGAAGGGGGAGAAATGGAGCGAGGGAAGACAGAGAGGGAGAAGTAACTAAAGGGATACAAGACTCAGTCACACAGACAAAGTCTGACATGTGAAGCTATCAAAGACCAATGGGAAAGGTACACCTAAGTTACTTTCCTCTCCTTTATTCCCTTTTCTTCATTTTCTTTTCTCTCTGGTTCTTTTCTCTCTGGCTCCAACAGCCTCTGAGACAGGATGAAAAGGGCTGTCATGATTCAAACCCCCTGATGTTCACAGACAAAGAGCGTAAGAAAGAGGGATAGAGGAAGAGTCAGAGAGGGGAGGTACAGGGACGGAGGGAGATGAAGAGTCAGAGAGTGGAGGGACAGGGACGGAGGGAGATGAAGAGTCAGAGAGGGGAGGGACAGGGACGGAGGGAGATGAAGAGTGAGAGAGGGGAGGGACAGGGACGGAGGGAGATGAAGAGTCAGAGAGGGGAGGGACAGGGACGGAGGGAGATGAAGAGTCAGAGAGTGGAGGGACAGGGACGGAGGGAGATGAAGAGTCAGAGAGGGGAGGGACAGGGACGGAGGGAGATGAAGAGTGAGAGAGGGGAGGGACAGGGACGGAGGGAGATGAAGAGTCAGAGAGGGGAGGGACAGGCACGGAGGGAGATGAAGAGTCAGAGAGTGGAGGGACAGGGACGGAGGGAGATGAAGAGTCAGAGAGGGGAGGGACAGGGACGGAGGGAGATGAAGAGTCAGAGAGGGGAGGGACAGGGATGGAGGGAGATGAAGAGTCAGAGAGGGGAGGGACAGGGATGGAGGGTTAGGGTTAAGTTTTGGCATAGGGTTAAAACAAAAAATGTAAAACCAGTATCCACAACTGGGATCGAACATGCAACCTTCTTCGAAGTTAATGGTTACGTTTAGGTACTCATTCCGAATGGTTAAGGTAAGGGTTAAGGTTTGGGATAGGGTTAAACCAGTGTTCATGACTGGGATCGAACACGCAACCTTCTGATTCAGAGTCATGGGATAACCCAGCCACCACCTCCGTCTACATCACCCTAGCAAAACCCAAGCCTACTTGATGTTAACAGCGCTCACATTTGAAGGCATTTCCCGACATCCTCAGGACATATTCCAATTTCGACGTCAATCTTGAACAATCTCCCTGGGAATTGTGTAGGAAATGTGTTATTTTCTGTTGACAGACAGGTTGAGTGGAGGGATAATGCCAGGGGGAACAGTTGAGGACTGATGGTTAGTGATACAGTGCCAGACCTGGGTTAGCTGTGTTATTGGACTGTCCTACTCATTGGCCTCCTGAGACCAAACACACTTCACTGAAGGACCCAGTGCTGATATAAGAGATGTAGTCATAGGTAGTCTACACAACTGGGAGAAACCATGGGGGTGACTGGCTGGATATAACCCTCCTCCCCCCCCCTCCTCCTCCTCTTCCTCCTCCTCCTCCTCCTCTTCCTCGCTCATCTTCTCCCTCTCTGCTTCCATTCCTTCTCGTCTTCCTACACCCCACCACCCATCCACCCACTCATCCTTTCTTCCTCAATCTCTCTCTGTCTGAATGAAAACAGACACACCTTCTTGCTCTTCTCGGCATGGGGCAGGGTACTTGTCAATGTTACAAAGGAATGGATGTGTCTCTCCCTCTAACACCGACACACACCAACTCTTTGTCAATGTAAATAGTCCGGGTGGCCATTTGATTAATTGTTCAGCAGAGAGAACAGTCTATGACTTGGGTGACTGGAGTCTTTGACCATTTTTTGGGCTTTCCTCTGACATCGCCTAGTATATAGGTCCTGGATGGAAGGAAGCTTGGCCCCAGTGATGTACTGGGCCGTACGCACTACCATCTGTAGCGCCTTACGGCCAGATGCCGAGCAGTTGCCCTACCAGGAGGTGATGCAACCGATCAGGATGCTCTCGATGGTGCAGCTGTATAACTTTTTGAGGATCTGGGGACCCATGCCAAATCTTTTCAGTCTCCTGAGGGGGAAAAGGTATTGTCATGCCCTCTTCACGACTGTCTTGGTGTGTGTGGACACCAAGGAACTTGAAACTCTCGACCCGCTCCACTACAGCCCCGTCGATGTTAATGGCGGCCTGTTCGGCCCGCCTTTTCCTGTACTCCACGATCAGCTCCTTTGTATTGCTCACATTGAGGGAGAGGTTGTTGTCCTGATACCACACTGCCAGATCTCTGACCTCCTCCCTATAGGCTGTCTCATCGTTGTTGGTGATCAGGCCTACCACTGTTGTGTCGTCAGCAAACTTAATGATGGTGTTGGAGTTGTGTTTGGCCACGCAGTCGTAGGTGAATAGGGAGTACAGGAGGGGACTAAGCACACACCCCTGAGGGGCCCCAGTGTTGTGGATCAGCATGGCAGACGTGTTTAGTTCCAGGGTCCTTAGCTTAGTGATGAGCTTTATGGGCACTATGGTGTTGAATGCTGAGCTGTAGTCAATGAACAGCATTCTCACATAGGTGTTGAGATTGCGTCATCTGTGGATCTGTTGGTGCGGTATGCAAATTGGAGTGGGTCTAGGGTATCCGGGATGATGCTGTTGATGTGAGCCATGACCAGCCTTTCAAAGCACTTCATGGCTACCGACGTGAGTGCTACGGGCGGTAATCATTTAGGCAGGTTACCTTCGCTTCCTTGGGCACAGGGACTATGGTGGTCTGCTTAAAACATGTAGCTATTACAGACTCTGTCAGGGAGAGTTTGAAAATGTCAGTGAAGACACTTGCCAGTTGGTCCGCGCATGTTTGAGTACACGTCCTGGTAATCCATCTGGTCCCGCGGCTTTGTGAATGTTGACCTGCTTAAAGGTCTTGCTCACATCAGCTACAGAGTGCATTATCACACAGTCGTCCGGAATAGCTGGTGCTCTCATGCATGCTTCAGTGTTGCTTGCCTCGAAGCGAGCATAAAAAGGCATTTAGCTTGTTTGGTAGGCTCGCGTCACTGGGCAGCTCGTGGCTGGGTTTCCCTTTGTAGTCTCTAATAGTTTTCAAGCCCTGCCACATCCGACGAGCGTCAGAGCCGGTGTAGTAGGATTTAATCTTAGTCCTGTATTGACGCTTTGCCTATTTGATGGTTCGTCTGAGGGCATAGCAGGATTTCTTATAAGCGTCCGGGTTAGAGTCCCGCTCCTTGAAAGCGGCAGCTCTACCCTTTAGCTCGATGCGGATGTTGCCTGTAATCCATGGTTTCTGGTTGGGATATGTACGTACGGTCACTGTGGGGACGACGTCGTCAATGCACTTATTGATGAAGCCGATGACTGATGTGGTATACTCCTCAATGCCATTGGATGAATCCCGGAACATATTCCAGTCTATGCTAGCAAAACAGTCCTGTAGCGTAGCATTCGCGTCATCTGACCACTTCCGTATTGAGCGAGTCACTGGTACTGCCTGCTTTAGTTTTTGCTTGTAAGCAGGAATCAGGAGGATAGAATTATGGTCAGATTTGCCAAATGGAGGGCGAGGGAGAGCTTTGTTTGCGTCTCTGTGTGTGGAGTAAAGGTGGTCTAGAGTTTTTTTTCCTCTGGTTGCTGGTAGAAATTAGGTAAAACGGATTTAAGTTTGCCTGCATTAAAGTCCCCGGCCACTAGGAGCGCCGCTTCTGGATGAGCATTTTCTTGTTTGCTTATGGCCTTATACAGCTCGTTGAGTGCGGTCTTAGTGCCAGCATCGGTTTGTGGTGGTAAATAGACGGCTACGAATAATATAGATGAGAACTCTCTTGGTAGATAGTGTGGTCTACAGCTTATACAGCTTATCATAAGGTACTCTACCTCAGAGAGCAATACCTCAAGACTTCTTTAATATTAGACATCGCGCACCAGCTGTTATTAACAAATAGAGACACACCCCCGCCCCTCGTCTTACCAGACGTAGCTTCTCTGTCCTGCCAATGCATGGAAAATCCTGGCAGCTCTATATTATCTGTGTCGTCACAGTGAAACATAAGATATTACAGTTTTTAATGTCCCTTTGGTAGGATATTCTTGTTTTCCAATGATTGCACGTTGGCCAATAGAACGGATGGTAGTGGAGGTTTACTCACTCGCCTATGAATTCTAAGAAGGCAGCCCGACCTCCGACCTCCGCCCCCTTTTTTTCAGTCTTTTCTTCACGCAAATGACGTGATTTGGGCCTGTTCCCAAGAAAGCAGTATATCTTTCACGTCGAACTCGTTAAAGAAGAAATCTTTGTCCAGTTCGAGGTGAGTAATCGCTGTTCTGATGTCCAGAAGTTATTTTTGGTCATAAGAGACAGGAGCAGCAACATTATGTTACAAACAACATGAAAAAACTAACAAAATAGCACAGCTGGTTAGGAGCCCGTAATACGGCAGCCATCCCCTCCGGCGCCATTCCTACTTTAGTAGCTCAATCTGAAACAACACACATGGATTTAAAAATACATTAAAAGAGGTCAATTTGACTTGATCCCTCTGCTATTTTAACTCTCATTCCTTTAACTCTCTCTTTCTTTTGTTCTCTAGTCCTCGCTCTCTCTCTGTTCCTCTTTCATTAATAGAAAGAGAGGAATGAAAGAAACCTAATGGTGGTTGCACATAAAGTTATCCATGGCAGCGCCGCTAATTTACTACATTTCACACACGTCTTTCTGCTTCTCCCTCTCTTTCTCTTTCTCTCTAAAGATCAGCCTTCAGCGCCTCTCACCGTGACAAAACTAATGAGGCGACAACTGTGATGAGAACATGTGTGTGTGCGTGTGTGTGTGTGTGCGTGTGCGTGCGTGCACGTGTGTTTGGGGCGGCAGATAGCTTAGCGGTTAAGAATGGGGCCAATAATGGAAAGGTGAAAAATCTGTTGATGTGACCTTGAGCAAGGCACTTAAACCTAATTGCTTCTGTAAGTCTCTCTGGATAAGAGTGTCTGCTAAATGACAAAAAAAATGTATGTGTGATAGCTGCTATCTGATGAGTCTCATGGTGCAGCAATACTGGGCAGTTTTTCAACTTTGCCACGGTCCGAGCCAAGAGTCAAGAACTTTCTCTCTCTGGATGTGTCAGGCTATTTGCCAAAAGGGCTTGTCTCCTGTCACCGTTGTTGTGTCAGCTTTTCAGTCATCAAACTGGAGACTGCACTCCCTCTTTCTCCCCCCCTTCGCTGTCTTCCTCTCCCCCTCCCTTACCAAACCAAAGGTCAACATGATCAGCTGTTACAGCCCACCCTCCCCTCAGTCTCCTCTTTCTTTCCTTCCATCCTTCTCATCCCTCGTTCACTTGCCTCCTCTCCTCTCCACTGCTCTTTACTCAAGGCTGGCTTGGACTCTACTAAAGGAACAGATAGGAAAGTGCTCAATAGAAGAGAGAGATTACAATACCCTCTGAGAATATAGGGACACGGGGAGAGGAGAAGAGGAGAGGAGAGGAGAAGAGGAGAGGGGAGGAAAAGAGGAGAGGAGAGGAGGGGATGAAAGAGGGACAGACAGATGAGATGGAGGAAAATGAAAGGGAATGAAAGACATGGAGTAGCAGGGCAGGTTGAGAGAAAAACAGAGGAGCGAGAGAGAATGAGAGTGCTTACTGAAAGGAAGAGGAGAGAGAAAATTGAAAAGAAGATACATCTCATAGAGAGAGAAAATTGAAAAGGGGGCAAATTCTTAGAGGATAAATGACCTCTTGTTGATATCCACAGGAGGACTGTCTGGGGTCGATGGGAACACATAGGATCTGAGACCACACACACACGCACACGCACACACACACACACACACACCCCCCCCTCTCATCTTATCAAATCTTTAATATGGATCGGTTCGTTTCCCCGGAGATGGATTACATCGCCTCTCTCACTACTCCATTGTCTGACATCTAGACTGAGAAAGAGAGAGAGAGAGAGAGAGAGGGAGAGAGGGAGAGAGGGAGAGAAAGGGAGGGAGAGAGGGAGAGAGAGAGAGATAGAGAGAAGGAGAGGGAGAAAGACAGAGAAAGAGGGAGGGAGATAGATATAGAGTAGAAGAGCGAGAGAGAGAGAGAGAGAAGACCAAGAGAGGAAGTAGGCCTACAAAGGAGAAATACTAACTAGCATGTTAGGAGAAAATGAGTCATTTCAGGTAGTTAGCGTGTGTGTAGTGGATGACTGAAGTCTAATCCAAGTAATTGTAGCTGAAGGTTCTACTGCCTAACGACTACTGACAGGTGTTTTGTGTTCGTTTAGAGTCAAGGAACACAGGAAACCATGAATTGAGTAGAGACTAGAGGAGTGTTAACAGAGAGAGAGAGAGAGAGAGAGAGAGAGAGAGAGAGAGAGAGAGAGAGAGAGAGAGAGAGAGAGAGAGAGAGAGAGAGAGAGAGAGAGAAAGAGAGGCCCAGCACATAATGGGTTAAATACTGTAAGGCTTTTTTAATATGAATAGGATTGGAATATTATTCAGAAAAGCACAGTGTGTAGCTAGCTTGTCAACAACACTCTACCTTAGCTCTGTGACAAACTAACTGGATGCCAATAAATGAATACACATACTAGAAATAACATGTCCTTGTATAACAAGTCAGGAAGCTTGTGGGTTGATCAAAAGACATGAGAAATATATTCATAGCATTAGCCTTGGCCTGGATGGGAAAAAACAGAGCTTCTTTTCTCATTTAAAACACAGCGGAGAGAAATGTTTTTAAAGCTTCTACTGCCAACATGGCACCATTCTAATATAAAACTCAGTTTCCAGACCTTGACCTCAGTGTATGGGCTAAAAGGTTTGTTAACATAATCTATAGAGAAACATTATAGCTGTACTGACCGACTCCCAGTCAACAGACACGAGGACAACAGACACTCGGTCGTCATGTCATTACTATAATATGTATGCCTGTACGTCACTCTGTCTGTCATTCAACATCTGACCACAGCTTCTTCACCCCCAATAGTCTCTGAATGACTTTCTCCTGCAGAACTCAAAGTGATCACCACATTACATATGGCCCCTAGTGTGTGTGTGCATGGTTTGTCTATACATTCCCTAAGCTGCTTGTCCTTTAACAACATCAAAGTCCTGATTGTATCCCAGTCACTTTGATCTCTCTACCCACCGGAATAATGTAGAATCCAATATATAATGTAAAGTACACTATATACATACTAATTTATGCTCTGCTGCAGTCTCTCAAACACACACACACATTCCTATTGAATATCTGTTCCGTTTACCCAGTCTCTAAAGGATAATACTACAGTAGGTTACTCTGTTGTGACTGGATATACCTATGTATAATTAAATGTGCGATTATAACCAAAACCTGTTTAGACAGCTGGCTCTCTCATGGGAGTGTCCTGCTCCAGGGTAGGACATCTGTCTGGAACACCAGGGATTTGAACCGGCGGACCTCTGGTCTGTGATCCATCCCCTAACCACTACACCACACATCTGCCTGCTAGTTTGTATGACCGAAATTAGAGTGACACACACACACACACACACACACACACACACACACACACACACACACACACACACACACACACACACACACACACACACACACACACACACACACACACACACACACACACACACACACACACACACACACACACACACACACACACACACACACACACACACACACACACACACACACACACACACAGAGAGATTGAAAAGCTACTCTCTGGGCTGCCCTTAGAGCTTTAGCCAGTTGACACCAGTACAGTTTACATCCAGTACAGTTTACATCCAGTACAGTTGACATCCAGTACAGTTGACATCCAGTACAGTTGACATCCAGTACAGTTGACATCAGTACAGTTTATATCCAGTACAGTTGACATCCAGTACAGTTGACATCCAGTACAGTTGACATCAGTACAGTTTATATCCAGTACAGTTGACATCCAGTACAGTTGACATCCAGTACAGTTGACATCCAGTACAGTTGACATCCAGTACAGTTGACATCAGTACAGTTTATATCCAGTACAGTTGACATCCAGTACAGTTGACATCCAGTATAGTTGACATCAGTACAGTTTACATCCAGTACAGTTGACATCAGTAGAGTTTATATCCAGTACAGTTGACATCCAGTACAGTTGACATCCAGTACAGTTGACATCCAGTACAGTTGACATCCAGTACAGTTGACATCAGTACAGTTTATATCCAGTACAGTTGACATCCAGTACAGTTGACATCCAGTATAGTTGACATCAGTACAGTTTACATCCAGTACAGTTGACATCAGTACAGTTTATATCCAGTACAGTTGACATCCAGTACAGTTGACATCCAGTATAGTTGACATCAGTACAGTTTACATCCAGTACAGTTGACATCAGTACAGTTTACATCCAGTACAGTTGACATCAGTACAGTTGACATCCAGTACAGTTTACATCCAGTAGCACTAACTCCAAAAAGTTTTGGGACACTGTAAAGTCCATGGAGAATAAGAGCACTTCCTCCCAGCTGCCCACTGCACTGAGGCTAGGAAACACTATCACCACCGATAAATCTACAATAATCGAGAATTTCAACAAGCATTTTGCTACGGCTGGCCATGCTTTCCACCTGGCTACCACTACCCCGGCCACCAGCTCTGCACCCTCCGCTGCAACTTGCCCATGCCCCCCCCCCCGCTTCTCCTTCACACAAATCCAGACAGCTGATGTTCTGAAAGAGCTGCAAAATCTGGACCCCTACAAATCATCTGGGCTAGACAATCTGGACCCTTTCTTTCTAAAACTAGCCGCCGAAATTGTTGCAACCCCTATTACTAGCCTGTTCAACCTCTCTTTCGTAACGTCTGAGATCCCCAGAGATTGGAAAGCTGCCGCGGTCATCCCCCTCTTCAAAGGGGGTGACACTCTAGATCCAAACTGTTACAGACCCATATCCATCCTGCCCTGCCTTTCGAAAGTTTTTGAAAGCCAAGTTAACAAACAGATCACCGACCATTTCGAATCCCACCGTACCTTCTCCGCTATGCAATCCGGTTTCCGAGCTGGTCATGGGTGCACTTCAGCCACGCTCAAGGTCCTAAACGATATTATAACCGCGATCGATAATAGACAGTACTCTGCAGCCGTCTTCATCGACCTGGCCAAGGCTTTCGACTCTGTCAACCACCGCATTCTTATTGGCAGACTAAATAGCCTTGGTTTCTCAAATGACTGCCTCGCCTGGTTCACCAACTACTTCTCAGATAGAGTTCAATGTGTCAAATCGGAGGGCCTGTTGTCTGGACCTATGTCAGTCTCTATGGGGGTGCCACAGGGTTCAATTATTGGGCCGACTCTTTTCTTCGTGTATATCAATGATGTCGCTCTTGCTGCTGGTGACTCTCAGATCCACCTCTACGCAGACGACACCATTTTGTATACATCTGGCCCTTCATTGGACACTGTGTTAACAAACCTCCAAACGAGCTTCAATGCCATACAACACTCCTTCAGTAGCCTCCAACTGCTCTTAAACACTAGTAAAACTAAATGCATGCTCTTCAACCGAACGCTGCTTGCACCCGCCCACCCGACTAGAATCACTACTCTCGACGGGTCTGACCTAGAGTATGTGGACAACTACAAATACCTAGGTGTCTGGTTAGACTGTAAACTCTCCTTCCAGACTCACATTAAGAATCTCCAATCCAGTTAAATCTAGAATCAGTTTCCTATTTCGCAACAAAGCCTCCTTCACTCATGCTGCCAAACATACCCTCGTAAAACTGACTATCCTACCGATCCTTGACTTCGGCGATGTCATTTACAAAATAACCTCCAACACTCTACTCAGCAAATTGGATGTAGTCTATCACAGTGCCATCCGTTTTGTCTCTAAAGCCCCATATACTACCCACCACTGTGACCTGTACGCTCTTGTTGGCTGGTCCTCACTACATATTCGTCGCCAAACCCACTGGCTCCAGGCCATCTATAAATCACTGCTAGGCAAATCCCCGCCTTATCTTAGCTCATTGGTCACCATAGCAACACCCACCCGTAGTATGCGCTCCAGCAGGTATATCTCACTGGTCATCCCCAAAGCCAACACCTCCTTTGGCCGCCATTCCTTCCAGTTCTATGCTGCCAATGAGTGGAACAAATTGCAAAAATCTCTGAAGCTGGAGACACTTATCTCCCTCACTAACTTTAAGCATCAGTTGTCAGAGCACCTTACCGATCACTGCACCTGTACACAGCCCATCTGAAATTAGCCCGCCCAACTACCTCATCCCTATATTGTTATTTATTTTGCTCATTTGTACCCCAGTATCTCTATTTGCACATCATCTCTTGCACATCTATCATTCCAGTGTTAATACTAATTGTAATTCTTTTGCACTATAGCCTATTTATTGCCTTACCTCCATAACTTGCTACATTTGCACACACTGTATATATATTTTGTTGTATTTTTTACTTTATGTTTTGTTTTACCCCATATGTAACTCTGTGTTGTTGTTTTTATCGCACTGCTTTGCTTTATCTTGGCCAGGTCGCAGTTGTAAATGAGAACTTGTTCTCAACTGGCTTACCTGGTTAAATAAAGGTGAAAAAAATAAAAATAAAAATAAAGGTGACATCATTACAGTTGACATCAGCACAGTTGACATTCAGTACAGTTTGTTTCCATATCTTCACTACTAGACCCTTAAACTGTATTTTCAACAGTTCACACTCCAACGTCTGACTAATTAGCTAACACGTCACCCTCTGCACTGCTTGCTCTGGGTCCTTTCTTCTTTACAGAGAGCTGTCTGTGTGTGTGTGTGTGTGTGTGTGTGTGTGTGTGTGTGCACTGCAGCTATAAGTGCCTATAGATGAATACCCCATACGACTTCACAGACCATTCATTATTTGTAGCTTCAGTGTATGGATAAAGATACTAAATGAATGTATTGATACTGTATGTGTTGATTACCAACTTAATGAATTATTGGCTGATCATGGCGTTTGTAACGACAGAGTAGTGGGTTTGACTCCCGTGACCACCCGTACGTAAAATGGATGCACGCATGACTGTAAGTCGTTATGGATAAAAGTGTCTGCTAAATGGCAAATATTATTATTATTATTTAGCTTTTGATGCAGTCTGTATTTGGACTAGCTGTAGGTTCACCTCATACAATGTCCGCCAGGCTTCATCTGATAAACTGACACTAAGAAAATGCTTGTAGAACTACAGAATGTAATACATGAGTTGAGAAACCGTGTAGCTGTGAAACAGTATTTTTTATTTTGTAAGGGTGTGAGATTAGTTAGAACTGCCTTTATTAGTGCCGTTGAGTTGGGATCTCGTTCAAGGTAAATCCCAGTGGATTACCGGTGACATATTACACCGTGACTGGAAAAGTTCATGGTGATATTGTTACTGTGAGAGACGGGTGGCACAGGCACGCATACAGGCTCACACACGCCATGGTGGTGTGAAAGTCTTCTCTGCTACCTGTAGTGTAAATCATCATTTTGAGCCCTTCGTGAAAATGTCATAACATCACGATCTAGAGAACAGAAAGATCCAGAGAATGAACCAGCCATCCACCTTTTGTTTCCTACCTCTCTGTATTCTTTGTATGGAGAAGACAAATGGGGGTGTTGCTAGCACCATTTTCTTTTGGCAGACAAACAACTCAGTATGACCTCTCTCAAGACCCCATCCATACAGAAACCATTGATGGATCTGGTAGATTTATTTTGGTGTCAGTTTGTCTCATTAAATCAGTGATGAACCACATTAATGACAGATTAGAAGGAACTTTTGAACAGAAGTGAATGGTTGGGACACATATTGTACCAGGAATAGGATGATGTATCACATCCCTGTGACATTTCCTCCTTAGCCGGTGTAATGGAGAGATTGGCAACTGCTTCAACCTTGGTGCCCCTCTTCCTGTCTCTGCCCTTTACTGAAGGTTCCTGTGCTTCAGTCGCTCCTCTTTCCTCTTTCTCTTTCACTCCCTCCATTTCTGTCTGTTTCAACCTCTCTCAACCCTATTAATCTTTATTTTCATCGTTCAGCGGACAGACAATGAGGCAGGCAGGCAGGCAGGCAGGCAGGCAGACAGACAGCGAGGCTGACAGACAGACAGACTGACAGACAGACAGCGAGTCAGACAGACAGACAGCGAGGCTGACAGACACACAGTGAGGCTTGTAGACAGGCAGACAGACAGACAGACAGACAGACAGACAGACAGACTGACAGACAGCGAGGCTGACAGACAGACAGACGTTACAGGAGCAGATTTAAAATGTCACCAAAGGTTGCATTGAAAGTAACAAACTCCCCTCAC
Source organism: Coregonus lavaretus (assembly GCF_964263955.1). NCBI lineage: Eukaryota > Metazoa > Chordata > Actinopteri > Salmoniformes > Salmonidae > Coregonus > Coregonus lavaretus. The sequence continues at coordinate 48,288 of NW_028164845.1, forward strand.
AGTCCAAACTGACTGCTAAACAGAAGCGGCTGTGGGAGAGTGTGGACTGTGTGTGTGTGTGTGTGTGTGTGTGTTTGGACGTGTTTAACTATTCATGTGGGGACCAGAAGTCCCCACAAGAATAGTAAACAAACACAAATTTGACCAACTGGGGACATTTTGTTAGTCCCCACGAGGTCAAATGCTATTTCTAGGGGGTTTAGGGTTAAGGTTAGAATTAGTGTTAGGGTTAGAATTATGATAAGGGTTAGGGTTAGGAGCTAGGGTTAGTTTTAGGGTTAGGGTTGTGAGCTAGGGTTAGGTTTGGGGTTAAGGTTAAGGTTAAGGTTAGGTTTTTGGGTTAGGGTTAGAGTTAGTGTAAGGGTACGGGTTAGGGTTAGGGGTTAGGGGTTAGGGAAAATTGGATTTTGAATGGGACTAAATTGTGTGTCCCCACAAGGTTAGCTGTACCATACTGTGTGTGTGTGTGTGTGCGATGAGGTGATTTTTAAGGAGTCAGGCGCAGGAGGGTAAATCACAGAATAACATAATTTATTCTGAACCACAGAGTTACGCAGTAATGCATAAAAACACTCCAGTGCGCAAAACAGGAGCACTGGAAAATACAAGGCACACGGGGAATATTCCCAGCGATACAAAATACACGAGGCTCCACCGAGCTTCTCTCTCCTCCACAATAAACAATCACACACAAAGACAAGGGGGCAGAGGGAACACTTATAAAGGTACTGATGAGGGGATATGAACCAGGTGTGCGTAATAAACAAGACAAAACAAATGAAATGATGAGATGAGGAGCGGCAGTGGCTAGAAGGCCGGTGACGACGAACTCCGAAGCCTGCCAGAACAAGGAGAGGTGGCAGCTTCGGAGGAAGTCGTGACAGTGTGTGTGTGTGTGTGTGTGTGTGTGTGTGTGTGTGTGTGTGTGTGTGTGTGTGTGTGTGTGTGTGTGTGTGTGTGTGTGTGTGTGTGTGTGTGTGTGTGTGTGTGTGTGTGTGTGTGTGTGTGTGTGTGTGTGTGTGTGTGTGTGTGTGTGTTGTTGTCACTCTAATTTCGGTCATACAAACTAGCAGGCAGATGTGGGGTGTAGTGGTTAGGGGATGGATCACAGACCAGAGGTCCGCCGGTTCAAATCCCTGGTGTTGCAGACAGATGTCCTACCCTGGAGCAGGACACTCCCATGAGATAGCCAGCTGTCTAAACAGGTGTTGGTTATAATCACACATTTAATTATACATAGGTATATCCAGTCACAACAGAGTAACCTACTGTAGTATTATCCTTTAGAGACTGGGTAAACGGAACAGATATTCAATAGGAATGTGTGTGTGTGTTTAAGAGACAGCATGCAAGCTGTTCTTTTCGCTCTCTGTCTCTGTGTGTGAACAAAAAGCACAGTCTATGATAGCCTTCAATCTCTATCCCCTCTTAACAGCTGCCTCTCTCACAGTGCCCCCCTGACATGACACCATGAACTGCCTTTCTCTCAAAGTTATGGTGGTGCTAGAATCCATTTCCATTTTAGTAGACACTCTTATCCAGAGCAATTAGGGTTAAGTGCCTTGCTCAAGGGCACATCGACAGATTTTTCACC
>NW_028164844.1:0-22500 GCF_964263955.1 Coregonus lavaretus
TTACCCTTAAGAATGGAGGATTGTGAATGCTTTAAATAAGAATATGAAGAAAGACTGACAGACGGTGTATGCCAGGGATGGTACAGTAAGATAAAATGTGTTGATACCACTTATGTGTTAGTCTAATATGAATACGAACACCGACAGTTGATGTATCAAGAGGCTAGGCGGGCAGCTCGGCTCAGCCTGTATCTTAGCAACATGATGAGCTATGGCTGTAATCACACTGTGGATCGATGGTAACGCAGGCTTAGTAGATTGGACTCCATTAATAAAGCTAAACTCCCAGGGGCTAGCTATGACTCACACACACACAAACACACACACACACACACACACACACACAGGTTATTTCAGGGGGAACAAGTTGTAGCTAGACCCAGTCGCTGTTGAAGCACCCTGTTGATTTGAGAGTACTTCACAGACTAGCTAAGACAGTTCTGTTGTGATCGACTGAGGGTCAAACCCAGGTGCTGTGCTAGGCTGTACGGGGATAGTTCTGTTGTGATCAACTGAGGGTCAAACCCAGGTGCTGTGCTAGGCTGTACGGGGATAGTTCTGTTGTGATCAACTGAGGGTCAAACCCAGGTGCTGTGCTAGGCTGTTAAGCTAAAGCATATGCATTAGTTTGTGGAAATAACACTCAGGTCTCAGGTTAACCAGCCAGCCAGCCAGCCAGAGCAAGTCAGAGTGAGAGGCAGAGTGAGAGGAAAAGTGAGAGGAAGAGGAAGAGTGAGAGGAAGATGAAGAGTGAGAGGAAGAGTGAGAGGAAGAGTGAGACGAAGAGGAAGAGTGAGAGGAAAGAGGAAGAGGAAGAGGAAGATTAATAGTGAGAGGAAGAGTGAGAGGAAGAGTGAGAGGAAGAGGAATAGTGAGAGGAAGAGGAAGAGTGAGAGGAAAGAGTGAGAGGAAGATGAATAGTGAGAGGAAGAGTGGGAGGAAGAGGAATAGTGAGAAGAAGAGGAAGAGGAAGAGCAAGAGTAAGGGGAAGAGGAAGAGTGAGAGGAAGAGTGAGAGAAAAGAGTGAGAGGAAAGAGGAATAGTGAGAGGAAGAGGAAGAGGAAGAGGAATAGTGAGAGGAAAGAGGATTTAATGAGAAGAAGGGGAAGAGGAAGAGGAAGGGGAAGAGGAATAGTGAGAGGAAGAGTGAGAGGAAGAGGAAGAGTGAGAGGAAGAGTGAGAGGAAGAGGAAGAGTGAGAGGAAGAGTGAGAGGAAGAGGAATAGTGAGAAAAAGAGGAAGAGGAAGAGGAAGGGGAAGAGGAAGAGTGAGAGGAAGAGTGAGAGGAAGAGTGAGAGGAAGAGGAAGAGTGAGAGGAAGAGTGAGAGGAAGAGGAATAGTGAGAAGAAGAGGAAGAGGAAGAGGAAGAGGAAGGGGAAGAGGAAGAGTGAGAGGAAGAGTGAGAGAAAAGAGTGAGAGGAAAGAGGAATAGTGAGAGGAAGAGGAAGAGGAAGAGGAATAGTGAGAGGAAAGAGGAATAATGAGAAGAAGAGGAAGAGGAAGAGGAAGAGGAAGAGTGAGAGGAAGAGTGAGAGGAAGAGGAAGAGTGAGAGGAAGAGTGAGAGGAAGAGGAATAGTGAGAAGAAGAGGAAGAGGAAGAGGAAGGGGAAGGGGAAGAGGAAGAGTGAAAGAAAGAGTGAGAGGAAGAGGAAGAGTGAGAGGAAGAGTGAGAGGAAGAGGAATAGTGAGAAGAAGAGGAAGAGGAAGAGTGTGAGGGAGAGTGAGAGGAATTAGTGAGAGGAAAGAGGAAGAGGAAAGAGGAAGAGGAAGATGTATAGTGAGAGGAAGTGTGAGAGGAAGAGGAATAGTGAGAAGAAGAGGAAGATGAAGAGGAAGGGGAAGAGGAATAGTGAGAGGAAAGAGTGAGAGGAAGAGGAAGATGAAGATTGAGAGTGAGAGGAATAGGAAGAGTGACAGGAAAGAGTGAGAGGAAGAGCAATAGTGAGAGGAAGAGTGAGATGAAGAGGAATAGTGAGAGGAAGAGGAAGAACTAGATGAAGAGCAAGAGGAAGAGTGAGAGGAAAGAGTGAAGGGAAGTGGAAGAGGACGAGTGAGAGGAAAGATTGAGAGGAAGAGGAATAGTGAGAGGAATGAGTGAGAGGAAGAGGAATAGTGAGGGGAATGAGTGAGAGGAAGAGGAATAGTGAGAGGAATGAGTGAGAGGAAGAGTGAGAGGAAAGAGTGAGAGGAAGAGTGAGGGGAAGAGGAAGATGAAGAGTGAGAGGAAGAGTGAGAGGAAGAGGAATAGTGAGAGGAAAGAGTGAGAGGAAGATGAAGAGTGAGAGGAAAGAGTGAGAGGAAGAGTGAGAGGAAGAGGAAGAGGAATAGTGAGAGGAAGAGGAAGAGGAAGATGAATAGTGAGAGGAATGAGTGAGAGGAAGAGGAAGAGTGAGAGGAAGAGTGAGAGGAAGAGGAAGAGTGAGAGGAAGAGTGAGAGGAAGAGGAATAGTGAGAGGAAGAGTGAGAGGAAGAGGAAGAATGAGAGGAAGAGTGAGAGGAAGAGGAAGAGTGAGAGGAAGAGTGAGAGGAAGAGGAATAGTGAGAAAAAAAGGAAGAGGAAGGGGAAGAGGAAGAGTGAGAGGAAGAGTGAGAGGAAGCGTGAGAGGAAGAGGAAGAGTGAGAGGAAGAGTGAGAGGAAGAGGAATAGTGAGAAGAAGAGGAAGAGGGAGAGTGAGAGGAATGAGTGAGAGGAAAGTGGAAGAGTGAGAGGACGAGTGAGATGAAGAGGAATAGTGAGAATAAGAGGAAGAGGAAGAGGAAGAGGAAGGGGAAGAGGAAGAGTGCGAGGAAGAGTGAGAGAAAAGAGTGAGAGGAAAGAGGAATAGTGAGAGGAAGAGGAAGAGGAAGAGGAATAATGAGAGGAAAGAGGAATAATGAGAAGAAGGGGAAGAGGAAGAGGAAGATGAAGAGTGAGAGGAAGAGTGAGAGGAAGAGGAAGAGTGAGAGGAAGAGTGAGAGGAAGAGGAATAGTGAGAAGAAGAGGAAGAGGAAGAGGAAGGGGAAGAGGAAGAGTGAAAGAAAGAGTGAGAGGAAGAGGAAGAGTGAGAGGAAGAGTGAGAGGAAGAGGAATAGTGAGAAGAAGAGGAAGAGGAAGAGTGTGAGGGAGAGTGAGAGGAATTAGTGAGAGGAAAGAGGAAGAGGAAAGAGGAAGAGGAAGATGTATAGTGAGAGGAAGAGTGAGAGGAAGAGGAATAGTGAGAAGAAGAGGAAGAGGAAGAGGAAGGGGAAGAGGAATAGTGAGAGGAAAGAGTGAGAGGAAGAGGAAGATGAAGATTGAGAGTGAGAGGAATAGGAAGAGTGACAGGAAAGAGTGAGAGGAAGAGCAATAGTGAGAGGAAGAGTGAGATGAAGAGGAATAGTGAGAGGAAGAGGAAGAACTAGATGAAGAGCAAGAGGAAGAGTGAGAGGAAAGAGTGAAGGGAAGTGGAAGTGGAAGAGGACGAGTGAGAGGAAAGATTGAGAGGAAGAGGAATAGTGAGAGGAATGAGTGAGAGGAAGAGGAATAGTGAGGGGAGTGAGTGAGAGGAAGAGGAATAGTGAGAGGAATGAGTGAGAGGAAGAGGAATAGTGAGAGGAATGAGTGAGAGGAAGAGGAATAGTGAGAGGAATGAGTGAGAGGAAGAGTGAGAGGAAAGAGTGAGAGGAAGAGTGAGGGGAAGAGGAAGATGAAGAGTGAGAGGAAGAGTGAGAGGAAGAGGAATAGTGAGAGGAAAGAGTGAGAGGAAGATGAAGAGTGAGAGGAAAGAGTGAGAGGAAGAGTGAGGGGAAGAGGAAGAGGAATAGTGAGAGGAAGAGTGAGAGGAAGATGAATAGTGAGAGGAATGAGTGAGAGGAAGAGGAATAGTGAGAGGAATGAGTGAGAGGAAGAGGAATAGTGAGAGGAATGAGTGAGAGGAAGAGGAATAGTGAGAGGAATGAGTGAGAGGAAGAGGAATGAGTGAGAGGAATGAGTGAGAGGAAGAGGAAGAGTGAGACGAAGAGTGAGAGGAAGAGGAAGAGTGAGAGGAAAGAGTGAGAGGAAGAGGAAGAGGAAGATGAATAGTGAGAGGAAAGAGTGAGATGAAGAGGGATAGTGAGAGAAAATAGTTAGAGGAAGAGGAAGAGTGTGAGGAAGAGGAAGTGGAAGAGAAATAGTGAGAGTAAGAATGAGATGAAGAGGCATAGTGAGAGGAAGAGTGAGAGGATGAGTGAGAGGAATAGTGAGAGGAAGAGTGAGAGGAAGAGGAAGAACTAGAGGAAGAGGAAGAGGAAGAGTGAGAGGAAAGAGTGAGGGGAAAAGGAAGAGGAAGAGTGAGAGGAAAGAGTGAGAGGAAGAGGAATAGTGAGAGGAAGAGTGAAAGGAAGATGAAGAGTGAGAGGAAAGAGTGAGAGGAAGAGGAAGAGGAATAGTGAGAGGAAGAGTGAGATGAAGAGGAATAGTGAGAGGAAAGAGTGAGAGGAAGATGAAGAGTGAGAGGAAAGAGTGAGAGGAAGAGTGAGAGGAAGAGGAATAGTGAGAGGAATGAGTGAGAGGAAGAGGAAGAGGAATAGTGAGCGGAATAGTGAGAGGAAGATGAATAGTGAGAGGAATGAGTGAGGGGAAGAGGAATAATGAGAGGAATGAGTGAGAGGAAGAGGAATAGTGAGAGGAATGAGTGAGAGTAAGAGGAATAGTGAGAGGAATGAGTGAGAGGAAGGGGAATAGTGAGAGGAATGAGTGAGATGAAGAGGAAGAGTGAGAGGAATGAGTGAGAGGAAGAGTAATAGTGAGAGGAAAGAGTGAGAGGAAGGGGAATAGTGAGAGGAATGAGTGAGAGGAAGGGGAATAGTGAGAGGAATGAGTGAGAGGAATAGTGAGAGAAATGAGTGAGAGGAAGAGGAATAGTGAGAGGAATGAGTGAGAGGAAGAGGAATAGTGAGAGGAATGAGTGAGAGGAAGAGTAATAGTGAGAGGAAAGAGTGAGAGGAAGAGGAAGAGTGAGATGAATGAGTGAGTGAGCGGAAGAGGAATAGTGAGAGGAAAGAGTGAGAGGAAGAGGAAGAGTGAGAGGAATGAGTGAGAGGAAGAGGAATAGTGAGAGGAATTAGTGAGAGGAAGAGGAATAGTGAGAGGAATGAGTGAGATGATGTGTCAGGCACGGACTTACACCAATCTACCTCCGTCTCTAGGGTGCAGTGGAGGGCAGTGGTACATGTACAGATATTATATATTTAAACATTTTAGGCATATGATCACACTGGTAATATATAATTTGTTTTATTACTTGTGAGGTACAGCTGAGTGAGCATAATAATTGGCTTAAAAAAAAAAAAAGTCTGAGGGGAGGGAGCAGCCTCTCGCCTGACTCACTGTCCTTCCGCTGAGAAATGGGGACACAGTCTTCCAGCTGATGGCGAAACTCAAGTTGCACTGCATTATTTCTGCCTCATGCACCAATTCATGTTGTTACTCCTATGACCAGAGAAAGTGAAATATTCCTTGATATAAAAAAAGAAGCCGCTATTAATAACAACACAAGCTTATTGAAACACTTTGCTATCCTATTTCATTACAGCTGCAGTGCTGGTTGTAGCGTGAGTGGAAGTAGGGAGAACGCACATTTTATGGCTCATAAAAATGTTGAACAAAGTGTTGACAGTGCAGAATAACAACTTAAACTTACTAATAAAAACAGCAGCTCTTTGCTGTATTCGTTGAGTCTTTCTCTAGTCATGGTTTTCAAAGTTTTGAAATCTCATATGTTCAACTTTGCTGTGCGTTCGAGGCTTCTTTTTACAGTCTACGGTGAGGAAACTGTGCAGACACGGTGATCTGAGCTATCTGATTGGCCATCAGTAGGCCTATAAGTGCACTTGATTTGCTCTCTGGGCCTGCAGACACCTGAAATGGTTCAAAATGGGAACACTTTGCCTTCCCGGCACTAGGGCTGCTGTATCAAGTGCACTTACCACCAACAGCGCCAAACAAATAAATAAATAAATATGAGCGCAAGGCTTTATCGTTGGGTTTTTTACAGAAATGTTTGGTGATCGACTAGGAATGCCTTGAAGATCGACCAGTGGATTGCGATCGACCGGTTAGTGACCACTGCTCTATAATGTTGTAATGTTGTACTGACTACTGCCGCCTTCTGGCCAGGTCTCCCTTGTAAACGAGACTCTGTGTCTCAATGACACTTTCCTGATATCTCATCATATAAGTCTATTGGAATGATGATAGACACAGAAACTGTTGAAGGAGACTATTCTTGACCAATTAAATTAAGCCATGCTAAATTTAACCATAGCTAGCTTGTAGTATGTAGCATGATACAGTGCTCTCGTGAACTTGTCTCCACTATAGCTAAGCGCAACGGACCCTGTACAGGGCCCAAAACAAGCGCTCAGAGTTTAACTGGTTAACTTGTATCCACTATAGCCAAGCCAGCCAGCCACATAAATAATGGCACTGGTTTGTGTTCCCTCATTTGGGGCTAAGACCCTCAGAGGGAAATGATTTCATTATTTGGATTGAGTCAGCCGAACACTACTACATATGTAGGATCTTAATTTGATCACCTTGTTACAGGAACATTTAAAAGGCTTTTGAAGTTTGTAATTTTTACTTTGACATTTCAAAATTGATTTTCCCTTATTATGAAAGTAAAGGTTATCTTAATAGAAAAAGACTCAAGTAAAAGTGAGTCACCTAGTAAAAAATACTTGAGTAAAAATCTAAATGTATTTGGTTTTAAATATACTTATGTATCAAAAGTAAAAGTATAAATCATTTCAAATTCCTTATATTAAGCAAACCAGACGGCACCATTTTCTTGTTTTTTAAATGTATTTACGGATAGCCAGGGGCACACTCCAACACTCAGACAGCCTTTACAAACAAAGCATGTGTGTTTATTGAGTGCGTCAGAGGCAGTAGAAATGACCAGGGACATTCTCTTGATAAATGCGTGAATTGGACCATTTTCCTGTCCTGCTAAGCATTCAAAATGTAACAAGTACTTTGGGTGTCAGGAAAATGTATGGAGTAAGGAATGTAGTGAAGTAAAAGTTGTCAAAAATATAAATAGTAAATTACAGATACCCCCAAAAAATTACTTAAGTAGTACTTTAAAGTAATTTTACTTAAGCACTTTACACCACTGCGTGTATCAAAACCTACAACATTTTCGTAATTATAATCCACGTAATAATTCACATTTCCTGTTGTTGTAGGATTACTTTCCTGCTGTAGCAAACTCTCTCAAATTAAGATCCTACATCTGTACTACTCAGACCTGGGGCCAAATACTATTTGACAATCTTTCTAATACTTTGAGTATTTGATTTAGCCTGCCTGGAGTGCCAGATAGACAGGGTTTGTAGTTTCCATTAGTTCTATTAAATCAGGGAAGCTCAATAAATCACAGATAAAGTATTTGAAATTATTTCAAATACCATTTGAACCCAGTTCTGCTACTTGCCACCATCAATCCTGTGGAGAAATAAACACATCTATAAATACGATCTCTCGGACCCATCGGTCACCCAGACTAATTGATCTATTGGCATTTCACTTCAACATGGATTTGAACTGATTAGCTTTGCACGTGAATGATTGGGCTCCCGAGTAGCGCAGCGGTCTAAGGCACTGCATCTCAGTACTAGAGGCATCACTACAGACCCCCTGGTTCGATTCCAGGCTGTATCACAACTGTCCGTGATTGGGAGTCCCATAGGGCGGCGCACAATTGGCCCGGTGTAGGCTGTCATTGTAAATAAGAATTTGTTCATAACTGACTTGCCTAGTTAAATCAAATAAACATTTTTAAAATGCAGTAGGACCTGAATGTAACACAATAAGGAGAGCTGGGAAGCAGATCCTTCTTTTAAATGATAAAGATGAGCTGGAGCTAGTCTATTCACAAACAAACTAACTTGGGCTGAGATGAGAATGGTGACGGATAACGGAATGAGGATTTAGAAGCTGAGTGGAATATTGATTTGGGGGGAAAGTGAACATGACATCAATCATTAAGTAGACTAGAAGAATGTGGACCACAATGGTGTAGACAGACAGACAGAGAGACAGAGAGACAGACAGACAGACAGACAGACAGACAGACAGACAGACAGACAGACAGACAGACAGACAGACAGACAGACAGACAGACAGACAGACAGACAGAAGAGAGGGGAGTGACTCTGTCACTTTGTTGGAACCGTGTTGCTAGGCTTTAGAAGCAGACTGCTGTCATAGCATTTCATTAAGAACAGGGCAAAGCAGAGCAAAGACAGGTCTGCAGTACTGTGTAGCCTACACGGTCAAATACACCAGCCCATCCACACACATTCAAGCCTTACTTCAGCCAGAAATACCAACTACTGCATGGAAACAATCTCTCCTTTCTCTTTTAAGTGTACACGGGTTCACTTCCCTTTACTGATTTGAAAGGAAATGAATGGTATAAGAAGCTCCCTCTAGCCCATGCCTCCACCAATACAATGCCTTTAGATGTGTGGGTAGTTGTGAACGAGTGTACACTTTTATTATTGGGAGGCATCCAATATCATGTGAAAAACTCAGTCAGTAGCCCAGTCCAGCTCTCACCTGGCATGATGACATCGGGGAAGCCCAGCTTGCGTGTCATGGCCACGCCCCTATTGAAGATCATAGGGTTCTCTCTCCTTATTTGTTCCATCTCTCCTCGCAACAGCTGGAGAGAGATTATCAGACCTGAGGAGGAGAAGACAGAGAGAGAGATTATCAGACCTGAGGAGGAGAAGACAGAGAGAGATTATCAGACCAGAGGAGGAGAAGACAGAGAGAGAGATTATCAGACCTGAGGAGGAGAAGACAGAGAGAGATTATCAGACCAGAGGAGGAGAAGAGAGAGAGAGAGATTATCAGACCTGAGGAGAAGAAGACAGAGAGAGATTATCAGACCTGAGGAGGAGAAGACAGAGAGAGATTATCAGACCTGAGGAGAAGAAGACAGAGAGATATTATCAGACCTGAGGAGAAGACAGAGAGAGAGATTATCAGACCTGAGGAGAAGAAGACAGAGAGAGATTATCAGACCTGAGGAGGAGAAGACAGAGAGAGATTATCAGACCTGAGGAGAAGAAGACAGAGAGAGAGATTCTCAGACCTGAGGAGGAGAAGAGAGAGAGAGATTATCAGACCTGAGGAGAAGAAGACAGAGAGATATTATCAGACCTGAGGAGGAGAAGACAGAGAGAGATTCTCAGACCTGAGGAGAAGACAGAGAGAGATTATCAGACCTGAGGAGAAGAAGACAGAGAGAGATTATCAGACCTGAGGAGGAGAAGACAGAGAGAGATTATCAGACCTGAGGAGGAGAAGACAGAGAGAGATTATCAGACCAGAGGAGGAGAAGACAGAGAGAGAGATTCTCAGACCAGAGGAGGAGAAGACAGAGAGAGAGATTCTCAGACCAGAGGAGGAGACATAGAGAGAGATTATCAGACCTGAGGAGGAGAAGAGAGAGAGAGATTATCAGACCTGAGGAGGAGAAGAGAGAGAGAGATTATCAGACCTGAGGAGGAGAAGAGAGAGAGAGATTATCAGACCAGAGGAGGAGAAGAGAGAGAGAGATTATCAGACCTGAGGAGGAGAAGACAGAGAGAGATTATCAGACCTGAGGAGAAGAAGACAGAGAGATATTATCAGACCTGAGGAGAAGACAGAGAGAGAGATTATCAGACCTGAGGAGAAGAAGACAGAGAGAGATTATCAGACCTGAGGAGGAGAAGACAGAGAGAGATTATCAGACCTGAGGAGAAGAAGACAGAGAGAGAGATTCTCAGACCTGAGGAGGAGAAGAGAGAGAGAGATTATCAGACCTGAGGAGAAGAAGACAGAGAGATATTATCAGACCTGAGGAGGAGAAGACAGAGAGAGATTCTCAGACCTGAGGAGAAGACAGAGAGAGATTATCAGACCTGAGGAGAAGAAGACAGAGAGAGATTATCAGACCTGAGGAGGAGAAGACAGAGAGAGATTATCAGACCAGAGGAGGAGAAGGGAGAGAGAGATTATCAGACCAGAGGAGGAGAAGACAGAGAGAGAGATTCTCAGACCAGAGGAGGAGAAGACAGAGAGAGAGATTCTCAGACCAGAGGAGGAGACATAGAGAGAGATTATCAGACCTGAGGAGGAGAAGAGAGAGAGAGATTATCAGACCTGAGGAGGAGAAGAGAGAGAGAGATTATCAGACCTGAGGAGAAGAGAGAGAGAGATTATCAGACCTGAGGAGGAGAAGACAGAGAGAGATTATCAGACCTGAGGAGAAGAAGACAGAGAGAGATTATCAGACCTGAGGAGAAGAAGACAGAGATAAATTATCAGACCTGAGGAGGAGAAGACATAGAGAGATTATCAGACCTGAGGAGAAGAAGACAGAGAGAGAGAGAGACAGAGAGAGAGAGAGAGAGAGAGAGAGAGAGAGAGAGAGAGAGAGAGAGAGAGAGAGAGAGAGAGAGAGAGAGAGAGAGAAATAAGAATAGTATGCATTTATTGGCCATTTTCTGTTCAGTGCTGATCCAACCGAGGATGCAGGGGGACAACAGACAAGACAAATTCACTTCATTTTCATGATTTATTCATACAAGAAAACAAGTTAAGAAATATCAAGTGTACAATTGAAAAAGCAACAAATCCTCATTAAAAGACCCTGAGCCCTTCCCAGTAGACCATATGATTTTCAGAAGATGAAATAAAAATGTAAACATATACTAATGAGAGGCTACTAATGTTTAAAGATGTTAGAATATTTTATTGTCAGTACATGTTTAATAATTCGTTTTTAAATGGCCTCTGATGTGGAGGTCAGTGTACAGTACTCCAGCGAGGGGAAGAGGAGAGGAGGACCTTGGAAAGCATAATTGCCCTTTTTCTGGCAGCAAATGGCCAGATGGTCCCAGCATGGATAAATAATGTAGCTGAGCCCTGCAGCGACTTCCTCCACTACTACAGACACTAAGGCATTATGCTGCCAGCATGGGATAAATAATGTAGCTGAGCCCTGCAGCGACTTCCTCCACTACTACAGACACTAAGGCATTATGCTGCCAGCATGGGATAAATAATGTAGCTGAGCCCTGCAGCGACTTCCTCCACTACTACAGACACTAAGGCATTATGCTGCCAGCATGGGATAAATAATGTAGCTGAGCCCTGCAGCGACTTCCTCCACTACTACAGACACTAAGGCATTATGCTGCCAGCATGGGATAAATAATGTAGCTGAGCCCTGCAGCGACTTCCTCCACTACTACAGACACTAAGGCATTATGCTGCCAGCATGGGATAAATAATGTAGCTGAGCCCTGCAGCGACTTCCTCCACTACTACAGACACTAAGGCATTATGCTGCCAGCATGGGATAAATAATGTAGCTGAGCCCTGCAGCGACTTCCTCCACTACTACAGACACTAAGGCATTATGCTGCCAGCATGGGATAAATAATGTAGCTGAGCCCTGCAGCGACTTCCTCCACTACTACAGACACTAAGGCATTATGCTGCCAGCATGGGATAAATAATGTAGCTGAGCCCTGCAGCGACTTCCTCCACTACTACAGACACTAAGGCATTATGCTGCCAGCATGGGATAAATAATGTAGCTGAGCCCTGCAGCGACTTCATCCACTACTGCAGACACTAAGGCATTATGCTGCCAGCATGGGATAAATAATGTAGCTGAGCCCTGCAGCGACTTCATCCACTACTGCAGACACTAAGGCATTATGCTGCCAGCATGGGATAAATAATGTAGCTGAGCCCTGCAGCGACTTCATCCACTACTGCAGACACTAAGGCGTTATGCTATCACTAAAACACCTCCACCCAATTCCTCTCCCACTGTGTGTGTGTGTGTGTGTTTGTGTGTGTGCGTGTGCGTGTGTGTTTGTGGGTTTGCGTGTGTGTAAGACTGCTCCTCCCAAACGCAACTCTACATCTCCAACTAGAGTACTTTTAATATAAAGAGAGCATTTTAATTCTGCCTGCCTGAGAATCTCTGGCTTTTGTTCAACCATTTAAAGCACAAAAGCCTGAGGTAATGTTTCTGCAGTAGTTAGAAATTTCATACATATTGAATGGCTCCCTGAGGATGCTAAGAGCTAACCAACTCTGAGCTGAACAGCTGCTGAAACAGAAACTCCCACGGATGTACAGAGGTGAGGCGAGGAGGTTTTCTGCCTTTCCGTCTTTCTGTTTCAGTCTAAAATGGACAAAAGATAATTACGGAATAAATACATTTCAAGTAAACAAATCATTTGTTACTGTGTGTGCTTCTAATATTACCCTCAGCAGCTAGCTAAATCGGTAAGAAGAAACCTCAGATAGAAAACTAGAAAACTGTCCAAGTACACTGTGACGTGGTGACTGTATGTTATGGGACGACGGGGACTATGGTTACGTGGTAAAGAACGAGAAATAGATCAACATGGTGCTATATGTTGATATATCAGTGGTGCTATATTTACATTTTAGTCATTTAGCAGATGCTCTTATCCAGAGCGAATTACAGTTAGTGAGTGCATACATTTTCATACTTGGGCCCCCCGTGGTAATCGAACCCACAACCATGGCGTTGAAAACGCCATGCTCTACCAACTGAGCTACACGGGACTACAGTGGTGCTATATGGTGCTATATCAGTGGTGCTATATGGTGCTATATCAGTGGTGCTATATGGTGCTATATCAGTGGTGCTATATGGTGCTATATCAGTGGTGCTATATGGTGCTATATGGTGCTATATCAGTGGTGCTATATGGTGCTATATCAGTGGTGCTATATGGTGCTATATGGTGCTATATCAGTGGTGCTATATGGTGCTATATGGTGCTATATCAGTGGTGCTATATGGTGCTATATCAGTGGTGCTATTTCAGTGGTGCTATATGGTGCTATATGGTGCTATATCAGTTGTGCTATATGGTGCTATATCAGTGGTGCTATATGGTGCTATATGGTGCTATATCAGTGGTGCTATATCAGTGGTGCTATTTCAGTGGTGCTATATGGTGCTATATGGTGCTATATCAGTGGTGCTATATGGTGCTATTTCAGTGGTGCTATATGGTGCTATATGGTGCTATATCAGTGGTGCTATATCAGTGGTGCTATTTCAGTGGTGCTATATGCTGCTATATGGTGCTATATCAGTGGTGCTATATGGTGCTATATCAGTGGTGCTATATGCTGCTATATGGTGCTATATCAGTGGTGCTATATCAGTGGTGCTATATCAGTGGTGCTATATGGTGCTATATGGTGCTATATCAGTGGTGCTATATGGTGCTATATAAGTGGTGCTATATCAGTGGTGCTATATGGTGCTATATCAGTGGTGCTATATGGTGCTATATCATTGGTGCTATATGGTGCTATATCATGCAACAGTTTAGTTTTGTATCTCTGGTGTCATTTCAAATTCTGACTTTCCTACTATCAAATCAAATGTTAATGTCACATGCACCGAATGCAACAGGTGATACGCTTATTTAAAAAGAAAGACAAATATTTGCTAAATAAAAAAGGAGATAGATTATATATACCAGTACCGAGTCAATGTGCAGGGATACGGTGTAGTAATGAGACTATTTACATTTTACATTTTAGTCATTTAGCAGATGCTCTTATCCAGAGCGACTTACAGTTAGTGAGTGCATACATATATATTTTTTTCATACTGGCCCCCCGTGGCTATATACAAGGAGTACCAGTACCGAGTCAATGTGCAGGGATACGGTGTAGTAATGAGGCTATATACAAGGAGTACCAGTACCGAGTCAATGTGCAGGGATACAGGGTATTAATGAGGCTACATACAAGGAGTACCAGTACCGAGTCAATGTGCAGGGGTACAAGGTAGTTGAGGTAATTGAGGTAATACAGCATGTACATGTGGGTCGGGGTAAAAGTGACTAGAAAATCAGGATATTTAACAAACAGAGTAGCAGCAGCATATGTGAAAGTGCATGTATGTGTGTGTGTGTGTGTGTGGCGTCAATATGCATGTGTGTGTGTGTGTTTTGTTTGTCTGAGTGTACAGTGAGGTCAGGGCTTTGTGATGGCCACTCCAATACCTTGACTTTGTTGTCCTTAAGCCAATTTGCCACAACTTTGGAAGTATGCTTGGGGTCATTGTCCATTTGGAAGACCCATTTGCGACCAAGCTTGAACTTCCTGACTGATCTTGAGATGTTGCTTCAATATATCCACATAATTGTCCTTCCTCATGATGCCATCAATTTTGTGAAGTGCACCAGTCCCTCCTGCAGCAAAGCACCCCCACAGCATGATGCTGCCCCCCCTGTGCTTCACGGTTGGGATGGTGTTCTTCGGCTTGCAAGCCACCCCCTTTTTCCACCAAACGTAAAGATGGTCATTGTGGCCAAACAGTTTTATTTTTGTTTCATCAGACCAGAGGACATTTCTCCAAAAAGTATGATCTTTGTTCCCATGTGCAGTTGCAAACCATAGTCTGGCTTTTTTATGGCGGTTTTGGAGCAGTTGCTTCTTCCTTGTTGAGCGGCGTTTCAGGTTATGTCGATATAGGACTTAGTTTACTGTGGATATAGATAATTTTGTACCTGTTTCCTCCAGCATCTTCACAAGGTCCTTTGCTGTTGTTCTGGGATTGATTTGCACTTTTCGCACCAAAGTACGTTCATCTCTAGGAGACAGAACGCGTCTCCTTCCTGAGCGGTATGATGACTGCGTGGTCCCATGGTGTTTATACTTGCATACTATTGTTTGTACAGATGAACGTGGTACCTTCAGGCGTTTGGAAATTGCTCCCAAGGATGAACCAGACTTGTGGAGGTCTACCATTTTTTTTCTGAGGTCTTGGCTTATTTCTTTTGATTTTCCCATGATGTCAAGCAAAGAGGCACTGAGTTTGAAGGTAGGCCTTGAAATACATCCACAGGTACACCTCCAGTTGACTGAAATGATGTCAATTAGCCTATCAGAAACTTCTAAAGCCATGACATTATTTTCTGGAATTTTCCAAGCTGTTTAAAGGCACAGTCAACTTAGTGTATGTAAACTTCAGACCCACTGGAATTGTGATACAGTGAACCATAAGTAAAATAATTGTTGGAAAAATTACTTGTGTCATGCACAAAGTAGATGTCGTAACCGACTTGCCAAAATGATAGTTTGTTAACAAGAAATTTGTGGAGTGGTTGAAAAACAAGTTTTAATGACTCCAACCTAAGTGTATGTAAACTTGCGACTTCAACTGAGCACTTGTTGGCTGCTTTTCCTTCCCTCTGCGGTCCGACTCATCCCAAACCATCTCAATTTGTTTGAGGTCATGGGGATTGTGGAGGCCAGGTCATCTGATGCAGCACTCCATCATTATCCTTCTTGGTCAAATAGCCCTTACACAGCCTGGAGGTGTGTTGGGTCATTGTCCTGTTGAAAAACAAATGATAGTCCCACTAAGCCCAAACCAGATGGGATGGTGTATCGCTGCAGAATGCTGTGGTAGACATGCTGGTTAAGTGTGCCTTGAATTCTAAATACATCACAGAGAGTGTCACCAGCAAAGCACCCCCACACCATCACACCTCCTCCTCCATGCTTT
This sequence comes from Coregonus lavaretus, assembly GCF_964263955.1. Lineage (NCBI taxonomy): Eukaryota > Metazoa > Chordata > Actinopteri > Salmoniformes > Salmonidae > Coregonus > Coregonus lavaretus. The sequence goes on from NW_028164844.1 coordinate 15,584, forward strand.
ACGGTGGGAAATACACATGCAGAGATCATCCGTTCACCCACACCGCATCTCACAAAGCCACAGCAGTTGGAACCAAAAATCTCCAATTTGAACTCCAGACTAAAGGACACATTTCCATTGCTCGTGTTTCTTTGCCCAAGCAAGTCTCTTCTTCTTATTGGCATCCTTTAGTAGTGGTTTCTTTGCAGCAATTCGACCATGAAGGCCTGATTCACACAGTCTCCTCTGAACAGTTGATGTTGAGATGTGTCTGTTACTTGAACTCTGTGAAGCATTTATTTGGGCTGCAATTTCTGAGGCTGGTAACTCTGGGTCTTCCATTCCTGTGGCGGTCCTCTTGAGACCCAGTTTCATCATAGCGCTTGATGGTTTTTGCGACTGCACTTGAAGAAACTTTCAAAGTTCTTAAAAAGTTCCGTATTGACTGACCTTCATGTCTTAAAGTAATGATGGACTGTCGTTTCTCTTTTCTTATTTGAGCTGTTCTTGCCATAATATGGACTTGGTCTTTTACCAAATAGGGCTATCTTCTGTATACCCCCCTACCTTGTCACAATACAACTGATTGGCTCAAACGCATTAAGAAGGAAAGAAATTCCACAAATTAACTTTTAAGAAGGCACACCTGTTAATTGAAATGCATTCCAGGAGACTACCTCATGAAGCTGGTTGAGAGAATGCCAAGAGTGTGCAAAGCTGTCATCAAGGCAAAGGGTGGCTATTTGAAGAATTTGTTTAACACTTTTTTTTATTTTCTACATGATTCCATATGTGTTATTTCATAGTTTTGATGTCTTCACTATTATTCTACAATGTAGAAAATAGTCAAAATAAAGAAAAAACCCTTGAATGAGTAAAACCTTTGACCAGTAGCGTATATACCTTATTTACATAAGTATTCAGACCCTTTGCTATGAAACTCGAAATTGAGCTCAGGTGTATCATGTTTCCATCAATCATCCTTGAGATGTTTGATGATGAAAAAAACTAAATTTAATCAATTTTAGAATAAGGCTGTAATGTAACAAAATGTGGAAAAAGTCAACAGGTCTTAATACTTTCCGAATGCACTGTATGTAGTGTGTGTGGGTAGCCATTTGATTAACTGTTCAGCAGTCTTGGGGGTAGAAGCTGTTCAGGAGCCTTTTGGTCACAAACTTTTCGTTCCAGTACCGCTTGCCGTGCGGTAGCAGAGAGAACAGCTTGGACTTGGGTGGTTGGAGTCTTTGAAAAAAATGTGGGCCTTCCTCTCACACCGCCTGGTATAGAGGTCCTGGATGGCAGGGAGTTCTGCCCCAGTGATGTACTGGGCCATACACACTAACCTCTGTAGCGGCTTGCGGTCGAATGCCGAGCAGTTTCCATACCAAGCGGTGATGCAGCCAGTCAAGATGCCCTCAATGGTGCAGCTGTATAACTTTTTGAGGACCTGAGGGCCCATGCCAAATCTTTTCAGCCTCCTGAGGGGGAAGAGGCGTTGTCGTACCCTCTTCAAGGCTGTGTTGGTGTGTTTGGACCATGATAGGTCCTTAGTGACGTGGACGCCGATGAACTTGAAGCTCTCGACCCAGTCTACTACATCCCCGACGATGTGAATGGGGGCGTGTTCCGTCCTCCGTTTCCTGTAGTCAACAATCAGCTCCGTTGTCTTGCCCATGTTGAGGGACAGGTTGTTGGCCTGGCACCATCAATCAATCAAATGTATTTATAAAGCCCTTTTTACATCAGCAGTTGTCACAATGTACTTATACAGAAACCGAGCCTAAAACCCCAAACAGCAAGCAGATGTAGATTCACAGTGGAAAGGCAGGAACCTAGGAAGAACCCTAGAGAGGACTCAGGCTATGAGGGGCACCACACTGAGGGGCACCTGGCACAGGCTCTGAGGGGCTCCTGGCACCACACTGCCACGTCTCTGATCTCCTCCCTATAGGCTGTCTCATCATTGTCAGTGATCAGGCCTACCACCGTCGTGTAGTTGGCAAACTTAATGATGGTGTTGGAGTTGTGCAGTCATGGGTGAACAGGGAGTACAGGAGGGGACTGAGCACACACCCCTGAGGGGCCCCGGTGTTGAGGGTCAGCGTGGCGGAGGTGATGTTGCCTACCCTCACCACCTGGGGGCGGCCAGTCAGGATGTCCAGGATCCAGTTACAGAGGGAGGTGTTCAGTCCCAGGGTCCTTAACTTGGTGATGAGCTTGGAGGGCACTATGGTGTTGAACGCTGAGCTGTAGTCAATGAACAGCATTCTCACGTAGGTGTTCCTTTTGTCCAGGTGGGAAAAGGCAGTGTGCGGTGCAATAGAGATTGCTTCATCTGTGGATCTGTTCGGGCGTATGCGAATTGGAGTGGGTCCAGGGTTTCTGGGATGATGGTGTTGATGTGAGCCATGACCAGCCTTCAAAGCATTTCATGGCTACAGATGTGAGTGCTACGGGGCGGTATTCATTTAGACAGGTTACCTTGGCATTCTCAGGCACAGGGACTATGGTGGTTTTCTTGAAACATGTAGGTATTACAGACTGGGTCAGGGAGAGGTTGAAAATGTCAGTGAAGACACTTGCCAGCTGGTCAGAGCATGCTCTGAGCACGCATCCTGGTAATCCGTCTGGCCCTGCGGCCTTGTGTATGTTAACCTGTTTAAATATCTTACTTACTTGTTGCTTGCCTCGAAGCGAGCATAGAAGGCATTTAGCTAATTTGGTAGGCTCGCGTCACTGGGTAGCTCTCGGCTGGATTTCCCTTTGTAAACCGTGATAGTTTGCAAGCCCTGCCACATCTGACGAGCGTCAGAGTCGGTGTAGTAGGATTCGATCTGAGTCCTGTATAGACGCTTTGCCAGTTTGATGGTTCGTCGGAGGGCAAAGCGGGAATTCTTATATGCGTCCGGATTAGTGTCCTGTTCCTTAAAAGTGGCAGCTCTAGCCATTAGCTCAGTGCGGATGTTGCCTGTAGTCCATGGCTTCTGGTTGGGATATGTACGTATGGTCAGTGGGTGGACAACGTCTTCGATGCACTTATTAATGAAGCCGGTGACTGATGTGGTAAACTCCTCAATGCCATCGGATTAATCCCAGAACATATTCCAGTCTGCTAAGCGAAACAGTCCTGTATCTTAGCACCGCTTCATCGGACCCACTTCCGTATTGAGTGCGTCAATAGTACTTCCTGTTTGAGTTTTTGCTTGCAAGCAGGAATCAGGAGGATATAGTTATGGTCCGATTTGTCATATGGAGGTTGAGGGAGAGCTTTGTATGCGTCTCTGTGTGGAGTAAAGGTGATCTACAGTTTCTTCACCTCTAGTTGCACAGGTGACATGCTGGTAGAAATGAGGTAAGACAGATTTCAGTTTCCCTGCATTAAAATCACCGGCCACTAGGAGCGCCGCCTCTGGATGAGCATTTTCTTGTTTGGTTGTGTATGAAAATGTATGCACTCACTAACTGTAAGTCGCTCTGGATAAGAGCGTCTGCTAAATGACAAAAATGTAAATGTAAAAAATGTAATGGCCCTGTAAGGCTCGTTGAGTGCAGTCATAGTGCCTGCACAATAGACAGCTACGAAAAATACAGATGAAAACTCTCTTGGTAAATAGCGTGGTCTACAGCTTATCATGAGGTATTCTAACTCAGGCGAGCAGAACCTCGAGACTTCCTTAATATTAGAGATTGCGCACACGCTAGATGTATATTATCCATGTCCTTGTTCAGCCACGACTCCGAGAAGTATAGGATATTACAGTTCTTAATGTCCTGTTGATAGGATAGTCTCAGATGGAGCTCATCCAGTTTATTCTCCAGCGATTGCACACTAGCCAATATAACTATCTGATTATCCTACCAATGAAGTCCTATCTCAGTGGCTGATCCTGATCCTGAGAACTATGTTGTATAACTGGTATGTCAGTGATATGGCATGTATATGATCTAATTGAAGTGGTCTTAGGCTCTGTCTAGAAACTTAACTAGCCTTAAAATCCTTGATTCCTCCGTCCTTGATTCCTCATTCTCTCGCATCCCTCTCAAAGCTCATTGGAGGAGGAGGTTGAATCCTCTCCTCTAATGAGCTTTGAGGTGGAGGCCATTGATGTACACACTATCAACTAAGAGAAGGGATGAGCTTGTGTGTCATCCCTGGGAAGGGTCGGACACACACACACACACACACACACACACACACACACACACACACACACACACATACACACACACACACACACACACACACACTCACTCACTCACTCACTCACTCACTCACTCACTCCTTAGGGGGCCTCAGGCCTCACAGCATCACTAGTATAACAGTGTAAGTACCATAGATAGAGTTAGGGTTAGGTTAACATACCATAGTTAGAGTTAGGGTTAGGTTAACATACCATAGTTAGAGTTAGGGTTAGGTTAACATACCATAGTTAGAGTTAGGGTTAGGTTAACATACCATAGATAGAGTTAGGGGTTAGGTTAACATACCATAGTTAGAGTTAGGGTTAGGTTAACATACCATAGTTAGAGTTAGGGTTAGGTTAACATACCATAGATAGAGTCAGGGTTAGGTTAACATACCATAGTTAGAGTTAGGGGTTAGGTTAACATACCATAGTTAGAGTTAGGGTTAGGTTAACATACCATAGTTAGAGTTAGGGTTAGGTTAACATACCATAGATAGAGTCAGGGTTAGGTTAACATACCATAGTTAGAGTTAGGGGTTAGGTTAACATACCATAGTTAGAGTTAGGGTTAGGTTAACATACCATAGTTAGAGTTAGGGTTAGGTTAACATACCATAGTTAGAGTTAGGGTTAGGTTAACATACCATAGTTAGAGTTAGGGTTAGGTTAACATACCATAGATAGAGTTAGGGTTAGGTTAACATACCATAGATAGAGTTAGGGTTAGGTTAACATACCATAGTTAGGGTTAGGTTAACATACCATAGTTAGAGTTAGGGTTAGGTTAACATACCATAGATAGAGTTAGGGTTAGGTTAACATACCATAGTTAGAGTTAGGGTTAGGTTAACATACCATAGTTAGAGTTAGGGTTAGGTTAACATACCATAGTTAGAGTTAGGGTTAGGTTAACATACCATAGATAGAGTTAGGGTTAGGTTAACATACCATAGTTAGGGTTAGGTTAACATACCATAGTTAGAGTTAGGGGTTAGGTTAACATACCATAGTTAGAGTTAGGGTTAGGTTAACATACCATAGTTAGAGTTAGGGTTAGGTTAACATACCATAGTTAGAGTTAGGGTTAGGTTAACATACCATAGTTAGAGTTAGGGTTAGGTTAACATACCATAGATAGAGTTAGGGTTAGGTTAACATACCATAGATAGAGTTAGGGTTAGGTTAACATACCATAGTTAGGGTTAGGTTAACATACCATAGTTAGAGTTAGGGTTAGGTTAACATACCATAGATAGAGTTAGGGTTAGGTTAACATACCATAGTTAGAGTTAGGGTTAGGTTAACATACCATAGTTAGAGTTAGGGTTAGGTTAACATACCATAGTTAGAGTTAGGGTTAGGTTAACATACCATAGATAGAGTTAGGGTTAGGTTAACATACCATAGTTAGGGTTAGGTTAACATACCATAGTTAGAGTTAGGGTTAGGTTAACATACCATAGATAGAGTTAGGGTTAGGTTAACATACCATAGTTAGAGTTAGGGTTAGGTTAACATACCATAGTTAGAGTTAGGGTTAGGTTAACATACCATAGTTAGAGTTAGGGTTAGGTTAACATACCATAGTTAGAGTTAGGGTTAGGTTAACATACCATAGTTAGAGTTAGGGTTAGGTTAACATACCATAGTTAGAGTTAGGGTTAGGTTAACATACCATAGTTAGAGTTAGGGTTAGGTTAACATACCATAGTTAGGGTTAGGTTAACATACCATAGTTAGAGTTAGGGTTAGGTTAACATACCATAGATAGAGTTAGGGTTAGGTTAACATACCATAGTTAGAGTTAGGGTTAGGTTAACATACCATAGTTAGAGTTAGGGTTAGGTTAACATACCATAGATAGAGTTAGGGTTAGGTTAACATACCATAGATAGAGTTAGGGTTAGGTTAACATACCATAGTTAGAGTTAGGGTTAGGTTAACATACCATAGTTAGAGTTAGGGTTAGGTTAACATACCATAGTTAGAGTTAGGGTTAGGTTAACATACCATAGTTGGTGAAGGTAGCTGTGTACAGGGTTAGGGTTAGGGTTAGAGTTAGGGTTAGGGTTAGGTTAACATACCATAGTTGGTGAAGGGAACTGTGTACAGGGTTAGGGTTAGGGTTAGAGTTAGGGTTAGGTTAACATACCATAGTTAGAGTTAGGGTTAGGTTAACATACCATAGTTAGAGTTAGGGTTAGGTTAACATACCATAGTTAGAGTCAGGGTTAGGTTAACATACCATAGTTAGAGTTAGGGTTAGGTTAACATACCATAGATAGAGTTAGGGTTAGGTTAACATACCATAGTTAGAGTTAGGGTTAGGTTAACATACCATAGATAGAGTTAGGGTTAGGTTAACATACCATAGTTAGAGTTAGGGTTAGGTTAACATACCATAGTTAGAGTTTGGGTTAGGTTAACATACCATAGTTAGAGTCAGGGATGGGTTTACATACCATAGTTAGAGTTAGGGTTAGGTTAACATACCATAGTTAGAGTCAGGGTTAGGTTAACATACCATAGTTAGAGTCAGGGTTAGGTTAACATACCATAGTTAGAGTTAGGGTTAGGTTAACATACCATAGATAGAGTTAGGGTTAGGTTAACATACCATAGTTGGTGAAGGGAGCTGTGTACAGGGTTAGGGTTAGGGTTAGGGTTAGGGTTAGGTTAACATACCATAGTTAGAGTTAGGGTTAGGTTAACATACCATAGTTAGAGTTAGGGTTAGGTTAACATACC
>NW_028164844.1:27500-104497 GCF_964263955.1 Coregonus lavaretus
GGGGACAGTGTCTGACAGCCCAACCAACCTGCACATGTCCTCTATGCTTATTGTTATTGTTCAATGTATAGTTATGTTGACCTTTGATTATTGTTGTTACTGATTGTCCCGTTGACAATATTGATTATTATTATTTCAATTATGTTAATATTGTAAATGTACCTCTTAATCTCCAAAGTACGCTTTGGCAATATGTACATTGTTACGTCATGCCAATAAAGCTATTTGAATTTAATTGAAAAAAAGAGAACTAAAGAGAGCGAGAGAGAAAGAGCGAGAGAGAGTCAGAGAGAGTGAGAGACAGAGAGAGTGAGAGACAGAGAGAGAGACAGAGAGAGTGTGTGTGTGAGAGAGAGAGAGAGAGAGAGAGAGAGAGAGAGAGAGAGAGAGAGAGAGAGAGAGAGACAGAGAGCGTGAGAGACAGAGAGAGAGACAGAGATAGTGAGAGAGAGAGACAGAGACAGAGAGAGTGAGAGAGAGAGAGAGAGAGAGAGAGAGAGAGAGAGAGAGAGAGAGAGAGAGAGAGAGAGAGAGAGAGAGAGAGAGAGAGAGAGAGAGAGAGAGATTAATTAAATTGAGATGATCCGCTGAGTATGAGGTAGGAATCCATTATTATATTTTTGGTATTTTATCCTGCAGTGGGAACATACTGTATCTCCAACTGTTCATGTTTTCTTCTTTGTCAATTCCCCACATCCCATTCCATGCAGTGTTTATGGTAATACATATGAAGTGGAGAGTGGATTCTAAGAATCATATCATGTGTTATGTGTGTTATGTTAAAGGCATTATGGATAAAGTATAGTAAAACTATGTGTCTGTTGTATGGCCTCCAGCTGCCCTGGGCACTTCTGGTATAACATGTCTCCTGACACAACGTGTGTGTCCCAGGAAGTTGTTCTCTTCACACTTTTCCATCTCTGCTGTAACGTAATGTGCTTCTGGATTGTTGTGATTGTTCCAATGACTGAGGCAGGCTGCACAGCTGTCCTGTCCTGTTCTATTCTGTTCTGTTCTGTTCTATTCTGCTCTATTCTGTTCTATTCTCCTCTGTTATGTTCTATTCTGCTCTGTTATGTTCTGTTCTGCTCTATTCTGTTCTATTCTATTCTGCTCTGTTCTGTTCTATTCTGTTCTATTCTGTTCTGTTCTGTTCTGCTCTGTTCTGTTCTATTCTGCTCTATTCTGTTCTATTCTGCTCTGTTCTGTTCTGTTCTGTTCTATTCTGCTCTATTATGTTCTGTTCTGCTCTATTCTGTTCTGTTCTGTTCTATTCTGCTCTATTCTGTTCTATTCTATTCTGCTCTGTTCTGTTCTATTCTGTTCTATTCTGTTCTGTTCTGTTCTGCTCTGTTCTGTTCTATTCTGCTCTATTCTATTATATTCTGCTCTGTTCTGTTCTGTTCTGCTCTATTCTGTTATGTTCTGTTCTATTCTGCTCTGTTCTGTTCTATTCTGCTCTGTTCTGTTCTGTTCTGTTCTGCTCTGCTCTATTCTGCTCTGTTCTGTTCTATTCTGCTCTATTCTGTTCTGTTCTGTTCTGTTCTGTTCTGTTCTGTTCTGTTCTGCTCTATTCTGTTATGTTCTGTTCTATTCTGCTCTGTTCTGTTCTATTCTGCTCTGTTCTGTTCTGTTCTGCTCTGCTCTATTCTGCTCTGTTCTGTTCTATTCTGCTCTATTCTGTTCTGTTCTATTCTGTTCTGTTCTGTTCTATTCTGCTCTATTCTGTTCTGTTCTATTCTGTTCTATTCTGATCTGATCTGTTCTATTCTATTCTGGTCTGTTCTATTCTGTTCTGTTCTGCTCTATTCTGTTCTGTTCTGTTCTATTCTGCTCTATTCTGTTCTATTCTATTCTGCTCTGTTCTGTTCTATTCTGTTCTATTCTGTTCTGTTCTGTTCTGCTCTGTTCTGTTCTATTCTGCTCTATTCTATTATATTCTGCTCTGTTCTGTTCTGTTCTGCTCTATTCTGTTATGTTCTGTTCTATTCTGCTCTATTCTGTTCTATTCTGCTCTGTTCTGTTCTATTCTGCTCTGTTCTGTTCTGTTCTGCTCTGCTCTATTCTGCTCTGTTCTGTTCTATTCTGCTCTATTCTGTTCTGTTCTGTTCTGTTCTGTTCTGTTCTGCTCTATTCTGTTCTGATCTGTTCTATTCTGTTCTGTTCTGTTCTATTCTGCTCTATTCTGTTCTGTTCTATTCTGTTCTATTCTGCTCTATTCTGTTCTGTTCTATTCTGTTCTATTCTGTTCTGATCTGTTCTATTCTGCTCTATTATGTTCTATTCTGTTCTGTTCTGCTCTGTTCTATGCTATTTATTCCAGTCTGCAGAGCTCTCCTTGTGTATCTATTCTATTAAAGTCTACTGTGTTCTACTCGGTTCTGTTCTATTGTATTCTATTCTATTTGACTGACATGCTCAAGGAGCTCTCCACTAGAGGTCGTCTCTGTACTGAGAGACAGTCTGCTGCAACAGACAGCGCTGATGTGATACAGTCCAGATCTGTCTGCCTCTCCTTCTCCACTACCATTTTATCTCTCTCTGTTTTTCTGTTCAGTCATACCTGCTGCTTGTTCTCTATCTCAAGGCTGAAATAAAGGCAGACTATGACTTACAGCACAATGACTGTGGAACTTTAACATAATGTTTCCGGTTTGAGGGACAATGTACTAAGCATACAAAACATGACATGAATCCAAAAAGATTAGGCAAGGTCCGTGTTTTCAAAATACTGTACTTACACGAGCACCGAGTGAATTCATCCACATAGCGACAGCTACAGTATATTGTAACCACCCCTCTAGCTGGTTCAGAACACATGTAGAGCTATGACCACCTAGCTAATAAAAAAAAAAAAAACATAGATTCAGCTTTGACTGGTGAGTCGTGGTATGGAAATAACACTGCAGTATTCAGCATCATGATCTGTCACTGTCCAAGACTACTGCAGTATTCAGCATCATGATATGTCGCTGTCCAAGACTACTGCAGTATTCAGCATCATTATCTGTCACTGTCCAAGACTACTGCAGTATTCAGCATCATTATCTGTTACTGTCAAAGACTACTGCAGTATTCAGCATCATGATCTGTCACTGTCAAAGACTACTGCAGTATTCAGCATCATGATCTGTCACTGTCCAAGACTACTGCAGTATTCAGCATCATGATCTGTCACTGTCAAAGACTTCTGCAGTATTCAGCATCATGATGATATAAAGAGGCAGGACACAGACGCAGGAATCAACAATGTAAAGGTTTACTTAACACTGAGCAAGAGAACAACGAAGAGTGAGTACATGACCAGACACTAACAATCACACACAACATCATCCAGAACAGTCCAGGGCTATATAGGGGTGGTGATGAGATGATGAGGTGCAGGTGCGCTGGAGGTGATTAGGGTGCGTTGGGTTTCCATTTCGGTGTTGCCGAGGTGGTGCGCTCAGACCGGTGGCTCAGTAGACCGGCGAATCAGAGCGCGGGAGGGGAGCAACAGGAGGAGACACCGCATTCTTATTGGCAGACTAAAAAGTATTGGTTTCTCAAATGACTGCCTCGCCTGGTTCACCAACTACTTCTCAGATAGAGTTCAATGTGTCAAATCGGAGGGCCTGTTGTCTGGACCTCTGGCAGTCTCTATGGGGGTGCCACAGGGTTCAATTCTCAGGCCGACTCTATTCTCTGTGTATATCAATGATGTCGCTCTTGCTGCTGGTGACTCTGAGATCCACCTCTACGCAGACGACAGCATTTCGTATACATCTGGCCCTTCATTGGACACTGTGTTAACAAACATCCAAACGAGCTTCAATGCCATACAACACTCTTTCCGTAGCCTCCAACTGCTCTTAAACGCTAGTAAAACTAAATGCATGCTCTTCAATCGAACGCTGCTTGCACCTGCCCGCCCAACTAGAATCACTACTCTCGGCGGGTCTGACTTAGAATATGTGGACAACTACAAATACCTAGGTGTCTGGTTAGACCGTAAACTCTCCTTCCAGACTCACATTAAGCATCTCCAATCCAAAGTTAAATCTAGAATCGGCTTCCTATTTCACAACAAAGCCTCCTTCACTCATGCTGCCAAACATGCCCTCGTAAAACTGACTATCCTACCGATCCTTGACCTCGACGATGTCATTTACAAAATAGCCTCCAACACTCTACTCAGCAAATTGGATGTAATCTATCACAGTGCCATCCGTTTTGTCATCAAAGCCCCATATAGTAACCACAATTGTGACCTGTACGCTCTTGTTGGCTGGCCCTCACTACATATTCGTCGCCAAACCCACTGGCTCCAGGTAATCTATAAATCACTGCTAGGCAAATCCCTGCCTTATCTTAGCTCATTGGTCACCATAGCAACACCCATCCGTAGTATGCGCTCTAGCAGTTATATCTCACTGGTCTTCCCCAAAGCCAACACCTCCTTTGGCCCCCATAACTTCCAGTTCTCTGCTGCCAATGACTGGAACGAACTGCAAAAATCTCTGAAGCTGGAGACTCTTATCTCCCTCACTAACTTTAAGCATCAGTTGTCAGAGCAGCTTACCGATCACTGCACCTGTACACAGCCCATCTGTAATTAGCCCACCCAACTACCTCATCCCCATATTGTTATTTATTTTGCTCATTTGCACCCCAGTATCTCTATTTGCACATCATCTTCTGCACATCTATCACTCCAGTATTAATACTAAATTGTAATTATTTTGCACTATGGCCTATTTATTGCCTTACCTCCATAACTTACTACATTTGCACACACTGTATATAGATTTTCTATTGTGTTTTTGACTGTATGTTTTGTTTATCCCATATGTAACTCTGTGTTGTTGTTTTTATCGCACTGCTTTGCTTTATCTTGGCCAGGTCGCAGTTGTAAATGAGAACTTGCTCTTAACTGGCTTACCTGGTTAAATAAAATAAAATAAAATAAAAAAATAAAAAAACATGACAGTACCCCCCCCGGACGTCCCGAGGATGAGGAGCGGGCCGGTCAGGGTGGCGACGGTGGAAGTCCCGAATTAGGTTGGGATCCAGAACGTCCCCAGCCGGAACCCAGCTCCTCTCCTCAGGACCATACCCTTCCCAGTCCACCAGGTAACGGAGCCGTCTCCCACGGAACCTGGAGTCCAGCAGGTCCCTCACCGCATACGCCGGACTCCCGTCAATGTCCAGGAGCGGGGGGGGGTGTACCCCAGGGGACGGCATCAGCCAGAGGATCAGGAACCACCGGCCTCAGGAGAGACACATGAAAAGTGGGTGAGACACGGTAGTGAGGGGAAGGAGCAGCCGGTACGATACCCTATTTTCCGCCGGAGGACCTTAAACGGCCCCACAAACCAGGGGCTCAGTTTCTTTCAGGGCAGGCGGAGAGGGAGGTTTTCAATGGACAGCCAGACACGATCACCAAGCTTGAATACGGGGGCCTCACTGTGGTGGCGGTCAGCTTGGTATTTCTGCTGACGAATGGCCCTCCGGAGATGGACATGGGCGACGTCCCAGACCTGTCCGGCTTTGCGGAACCATTCGTCGACAGCGGGCGGATCGGTCTGGCTGGGTGTCCAAGGGGCCAGCTGGTACCCCAGGACACACTGGAAAGGAGTGAGCCCCGTGAAGGAGTGAACGAGGGAGTTCTGGGCATATTCTGCCCAGAGAAGAAACCTCGCCCACTCACCCTGCCGGTCCTGACAGTGGCAACGGAGAAACCTCCCCAGCTCCTGGTTCATGTGCTCCACCTGCCGATTCGACTGAGGCCTATACCCGGAAGTGAGGCTGGCCATGGCCCCGATCTTCTCCAGGAAAGCCTTCCACACTCAGGAGGTGAATTGGGGGCCACGGTCCGATATAATGTCCTCTGGAAGTCCATAATGCCGGAAGACCTGTTGGAACAGGACCTCAGCGACCTGGAGAGCAGAAGGAAGACCAGTTAGTGGCAAAAAACGGCATGATTTGGAGAACCGATCTACGACCACCAGGACTGTGGTGAAGCCGTCAGAACGTGGGAGGTTGGTGACAAAGTCTATGGACAGGTGTGACCAAGGTCACTGAGGCACTGGGAGAGGAACTAGTTTGCCTGCCGGGGCGTTCCGAGGTGTCTTTGTTTGGGCACATACGGAACAGGAGTTGATATAGCAGGAGACATCAGTAGCCAAGATGACCACCAGTATTTTTGCGAGAGAGAATGTAGGGTGAGCGTAATACCGGACTGCCCTGCCATAAGGGTGGTGTGCGCCCAGATCAGCAGGCGGTCACGGACCCTGGTGGGTACATACCCACGCCTCGGAGGGGCGTTGGCAGGCGCTGGGTCCTTCTGAGCCGCCCGGCGGATGTCTTCATCCACATCCCAAACAACAGGTGCCACGATGAGTGACGGAGGCAGGATAGAACCCCCCAGATCCTTCCTTTCTCCGGTATGGTGCATTCTGGAGTGTGCGTCGGCTTTCACATTCTGGGATCCTGGGTAGTAGGACAGAATGAACTGAAAGCGAGTAAGAAATTGGGCCCACCTGGCTTGACGAGAGTTCATCCGTTTTGCTGCCCGTATGTGCTCCAAATTCAGGTGGTCAGTGACAATCCGGAATGGATGGACTGCGCCCTCCAGCCAGTGTCTCCATTCCTACAGAGCAAGGACCACCGCCAACAGCTCCCTGTCTCCAACTCCATAGTTCCTCTCTGCGGGAGTAAGCTTTTTCAAGAAAAAGGCACAGGGATACATTTTCTCTGGCTTACCTTGCCGCTGGGAGAGGACCCCACCCACGCCCTCCTCAAATGCGTCCACCTCCAGGATGAAAGGACAAGCTGGATCTGGATGTTTTAGGATGGGCGCTGTGGTAAACCTCTTTTTCAGCCTCTTGAAAGCAGCGTCAACCTCAGGGTTCCAGGCCAGCTTCTAAGGCCCACCCTTAAGGAGAGAGGTGAGAGGGGCGGCTATGGAGCTGAAGGACCTGATGAAACGCCGGTAGAAATTTGCGAAGCCCAGGAAGCTCTGTAGGCCCTTGATGGTGGTGGGGACTGGCCATGACCTGAAGGCATCCGTCTTCGCTCTTTCCATGAACACCCCCTGAGGACTGATACGGTATCCCAGGAAGGAGATGGCCTGTTGGTGGAATTCGCATTTCTCCCCCTTCACCAACAGGCTGTGTTCCCGGAGGCGGAGTAGGACCGCTCGGACGTCCCTGACGTGCTCCTCGAACATAGCCAAGTAGATCAGGATATTGTCGATGTACACCACCACCTGTCTACTCAGCATGTCTTGGAACATGTCATTGACGAAGGACTGGAACACGGAAGGTGCATTGGCGAGGCCGTAGGGCATGACGCAGTATTTATAGTAGCCTGAGGTAGTGCTGAATGCCGTCTTCCACTCGTCTCCTTCCCGGATTCGGATCAGGTTGTAGGCACTCCTCAGGTCCAACTTTGTAAAGTACCGGGCCCCTCGCAGCTGCTCGATGGCCGACGGAACCAGAGGGAGGGGGTACCGGTACTTGGTGGTGACTGCGTTCAGCCCCCAGTAGTCAATGCACGGCCTCAGTCCTCTGTCTTTTTTGGCCACGAAGAAGAAGCTGACGGAGGCAGGAAAGGTAGAGCGTCTGATGAACCCCTGTTTCAGGGTCTCCGCCACATACTTCTCCATGGCCTCAGTCTCCGCTATGGAGAGGGAGTAAATGCGACTCTTCGGGGGGTGTTGTCCCTCCAGCAGGTCAATGGCGCAGTCCCAGGGCCTGTGAGGAGGAAGACACTTAGCCTTGGAGGCAGAGAAGAAATCGGAGAGATCTGCGTACTCACGTGAAATGTTGGGCTGGAGGGCGGACTCCGGACTCTCCACTAACGTGGAACTACAAACCACCGGCAGGTAGGTCCTCCGGCATGAGGGGGACCAGGCTGTGATCCTCTTGGTGATCCAATTGATAGTGGGGTTGTGTAGTCTGAGCCAGGGCAATCCCAAGACGATCCGGTGAAGGGGTGACATGACGATGTGGAATGACAGCTCCTCGTGGTGCTCCGGTAGTGTGGGAATGGTGATGGTGATGGGGAGAGTGACGTGCGTAATGCCTGATCCAAGTGGTTTATTGTCTAGCGAGGTGACGTGTAGCGGAGAAGGCAATGGCACTGTGGGCAACCCCCAATCAGAGACCAACTCCCTATCAATAAGGTTCCCCACTGATCCGGAATCTATCATTGCCGTGGAAAGTGAAGTGAAGGAAGAACCATTCACCGTTAGGGGAACTAAAAACAATGGTTTGGTGACAGGTGATGACGGAACACTCACAGAGCAGCGACGGGAGTCATACTGCCTAGATAGGGAGCCGCCAGGAGATCTGTGGTCCGTGGTGGTGTAGGGGATTCTGCCCACCTCCATGGGTGAGGACTCGGAGGCAGGGCGGCTTCCATAGCTCAGATGGGGTGAGCGTCGAGGCTCCGGGTGGTGTTGGGAACGCTGTCGGTCTCTCAACATGTCGTAAAGACGAATAGACGTGGCGATGAGGGTATCAAGATCCATCTTGTTGTCCCGACATCCGAGTTCCGTCGTGATGTCCTCCCGTAAGCCTCTCCTGAAGGCCGTACTCGAACTCGGCCTCCTCTCCCTGTTGTTTCCCTCCGTGGGATGATCGAACACCTCCCTGAACCGAGCGAGGAAGGTGGAGTAGGGAAGCGCCGCGGCCTCATCTCCTTCCCAGACTGCCGTGGCTCAATCCAGCGCCTTTCCCTTCAGTAGCGAAATCACCAGCACTATCCTGGCTTGGTCCGATGGAGATGCCCCACGCTGACGCACCAGATACAGTGAGACCTGTAGCAGGAAGCCTCTCCGGCAGGGCGAGGGGTCCCTCAGACGTTGGTGATAGCACAGGTGGAGGGGGACTGGGTGCACTCGCCGCTCCCTGAGGTGGAACCGGAGCGATGGTCAGTTTATGCAGCGTTTGGAGCACTTCCTGTATGGCTGCGTTTAGCTGGGCAATCTGCTGCTGGTGCTAGTTGTGGCGCTGGGAAACTCCAGGAGGATTACCTGCTGCATCTATCTTCGTGATTGGTGTGTGATTCTGTGACGAGTACTGAGGATACGAAGAAGCAGGAAGCAGAAACAGGAATCAACAATGTAAAGGTTTACTTAACACTTTGGAAGAGAACAACGAAGTGCGAGTACACGACCAGACACTAACAATCACACACAACACAACACTGAACAGTCCAGGGCTATATAGGGGGTGGTGATGAGATGACGAGGTGCAGGTGCGCTGGAGGTGATTAGGGTGCGTTGGGTTTCCATTCCGGTGTTGCCGAGGTGGTGCGCTCAGACCGGTGGCTCAGTAGAACGGCGAATCAGAGCGCAGGAGGGGAGCAACGGGAGGAGACGTGACACCAAGACTACTGCAGTATTCAGCATCATGATCTGTCACTGTCCAAGACTACTGCAGTATTCAGCATCATGATCTGTCACTGTCCAAGACTACTGCAGTGCATGAGTGAGTGAGATCCTGCTAGCTAGCTATATTCCTGCAGTCTGCCTGTCCGCCTATCTGTCTGTCTGTCTGTATGTGTTTGCCTGCCTGTCTGCCTGTCTGTCTGTGTGCCTGTCTGTCTGTCTCTGTCTGTCTGTCTGCCTGTCTGTCTGTGTCTGTCTGTCTGTCTGTCCTCTAACTGGTCTCTAGTTCTCTTTCTCTCATACCTCATCAACACATGCACACGCACACGCACACACGCACGCACGCACGCACGCACGCACGCACGCACGCACACACACACACACACACACACACACACACACACACACACACACACACACACACACACACACACACACACACACACACACACACACACACACACACACACACACACACACACACACACACACACACACACACACACACACACACACACACACACACACACACACACACAAACACACACACAAACACACGACCTCTCTTCTCCATGACCTCAGTGATATGGATATGTCCCACTAAGAGCCCTGGGCTGGTGAGATAGATGTGCTGCACAGCACTCTGGGAAGGATCACTTACACCTTATTGGAAAGCAGCAGAGTGGATAAAAGTGTGAAGGATGACATGCTGGGTAGGGGCTCGGGGCTGGGGGTCAGTGTGTGTGTGTGTGTGTGTGTGTGTGTGTGTGTGTGTGTGTGTGTGTGTGTGTGTGTGTGTGTGAGTGCAGGCCTTTGCAGAGAAGCTGCTTAAATACCAGCCCCTCGTGGCATGCTTGGACAGCCTCGGGTGTAGGTGCAAGCTGGTGGCGCTGATATTTGTCCATAGGCTTTCAGTGTGTGGCCTCCAGACCAAAAAGTAGGGCAAAGCAGTTGACTAGGTTCTGCTCTGTTTCAGCTGTCGTGGGCAGCCTCGCTGTTTGGAGAAGGAGGTGCTTTCTGTACCCTTGAGTGCCATGCATACAGGGACCTTTGAAATGTTTGGATCCTTTTTAAATGTAAATGTGATTGGTGGATTTGAATAAGATATTTAAAATGTGTGTGTGTGTGTGTGTGTGTGTGTGTGTGTGTGTGTGTGTGTGTGTGTGTGTGTGTGTGAGAGAGAGGGGCAGCGGAGACTTCACAGACCACCTCTCATCTCACCTCTACATAATCTAACCAAATACCCAGAGAGCACAGAGCCTGTCTCTAAGGATCTCCAAGGATACCTCACTCTAATACAGAGAGCACAGAGCCTGTCTCCAAGGATCTCCAAGGATACCTCATCCTAATACAGAGAGCACAGAGCCTGTCTCCAAGGATCTCCAAGGATACCTCATCCTAATAGAGAGAGCACAGAGCCTGTCTCCAAGGATCTCCAAGGATACCTCATCCTAATACAGAGAGCACAGAGCCTGTCTCTAAGGATCTCCAAGGATACCTCATCCTAATACAGAGAGCACAGAGCCTGTCTCCAAGGATCTCCAAGGATACCTCATCCTAATACAGAGAGCACAGAGCCTGTCTCCAAGGATCTCCAAGGATACCTCATCCTAATACAGAGAGCACAGAGCCTGTCTCCAAGGATCTCCAAGGATACCTCATCCTAATACAGAGAGCACAGAGCCTGTCTCCAAGGATCTCCAAGGATACCTCATCCTAATACAGAGAGCACAGAGCCTGTCTCCAAGGATCTCCAAGGATACCTCATCCTAATACAGAGAGCACAGAGCCTGTCTCCAAGGATCTCCAAGGATAGAGATAGAGACACAGAGAGAGAGCGAGAGAGAGACACAGAGAGAGATAGAGACACAGAGAGAGAGCGAGAGAGAGACACAGAGATAGTTAGAGAGAGAGAGAGAGAGAGAGAGAGAGAGAGAGAGAGAGAGAGAGAGAGAGAGAGAGAGAGAGAGAGAGAGAGACTGTGATACCTCTCACCTGACTGCCACAGAACCACAGTAACTACAGTCCAGGACTCCCTCCAGTCAATTTCAGCTGATTAGCTCCTAGCCAGCATAATCACTTCACTGCCACCCCCTGCTCTGATCCAATCCCTTTGGTGCCAATGGTAACAAAAGGTTCAACCTGTTCTGGTCTGTTATGTTCTGTTCTGCCTCACTGCACTGAAAGACAAGGGAAGACTGCCATTCTCCACAGGGCTATGATGTTGAATATGAGGACTTTTCTTCAAGGATTGACTGTCATATTTGTTTTAAAACCAGCATTTTAGACGACAACTAGTTCACAAATACAGTAGATGCATTTTCTGAACATCTCAGCTTAAAGTAGAGTTAAATCAATCAATTATTAAATCAATCAATACATCAATCAATCAAACATTTCAAACAAATGTATCTAAAGCCCTACTTCCAGTTCGCAGCTAGCGACTGGAACGAGCTGCAAAAAACACTCAAACTGGACAGTTTTATCTCCATCTCTTCATTCAAAGACTCAATCATGGACACTCTTACTGACACTTGTGGCTGCTTCGCGTGATGTATTGTTGTCTCTACCTTATTGCCCTATGTGCTGTTGTCTGTGCCCAATAATGTCTGTACCATGTCTAGTGCTGCTACCATGTTGTGCTGCTGCCATGTTGTGTTGCTACCATGTTGTTGTCATGCTGTGTTGCTACCATGTTGTTGTCATGTTGTGTTGCTATCATGTTGTTGTCATGTTGTGTTGCTACCATGTTGTTGTCATGTTGTGTTGCTACCATGTTGTTGTCATGTGTTGCTGCCATGCTATGTTGTTGTCTTAGGTCTCTCTTTATGTAGTGTTGTGTTGTCTCTCTTTATGTAGTGTTGTGGTGTCTCTCTTTATGTAGTGTTGTGTTGTCTCTCTTTATGTAGTGTTGTGGTGTCTCTCTTTATGTAGTGTTGTGGTGTCTCTCTTTATGTAGTGTTGTGGTGTCTCTCTTTATGTAGTGTTGTGGTCTCTCTTTATGTAGTGTTGTGGTGTCTCTCTTTATGTAGTGTTGTGGTCTCTCTTTATGTAGTGTTGTGGTGTCTCTCTTTATGTAGTGTTGTGGTGTCTCTCTTTATGTAGTGTTGTGGTGTCTCTCTTTATGTAGTGTTGTGGTGTCTCTCTTTATGTAGTGTTGTGGTGTCTCTCTTTATGTAGTGTTGTGGTGTCTCTCTTTATGGTAGTGTTGTGGTGTCTCTCTTTATGTAGTGTTGTGGTGTCTCTCTTTATGTAGTGTTGTGGTGTCTCTTTATGTAGTGTTGTGGTGTCTCTCTTTATGTAGTGTTGTGGTGTCTCTCTTTATGTAGTGTTGTGGTGTCTCTCTTTATGTAGTGTTGTGGTGTCTCTCTTTATGTAGTGTTGTGGTGTCTCTTTATGTAGTGTTGTGGTGTCTTTCTTTATGTAGTGTTGTGGTGTCTCTCTTTATGTAGTGTTGTGGTGTCTCTCTTTATGTAGTGTTGTGGTGTCTCTCTTTATGTAGTGTTGTGTTGTCTCTCTTTATGTAGTGTTGTGGCGTCTCTCTTTATGTAGTGTTGTGGTGTCTCTTTATGTAGTGTTGTGGTGTCTCTTTATGTAGTGTTGTGGTGTCTCTTTATGTAGTGTTGTGGTGTCTCTCTTTATGTAGTGTTGTGGTGTCTCTCTTTATGTAGTGTTGTGTTGTCTCTCTTTATGTAGTGTTGTGGCGTCTCTCTTTATGTAGTGTTGTGGTGTCTCTTTATGTAGTGTTGTGGTGTCTCTCTTTATGTAGTGTTGTGGTGTCTCTCTTTATGTAGTGTTGTGGTGTCTCTCTTTATGTAGTGTTGTGGTGTCTCTCTTTATGTAGTGTTGTGGTGTCTCTCTTTATGTAGTGTTGTGGTGTCTCTCTTTATGTAGTGTTGTGGTGTCTCTCTTTATGTAGTGCTGTGGCGTCTCTCTTTATGTAGTGTTGTGGTCTCTCTCTTTATGTAGTGTTGTGGTCTCTCTCTTTATGTAGTGTTGTGGCGTCTCTCTTTATGTAGTGTTGTGGTGTCTCTCTTTATGTAGTGTTGTGGTCTCTCTTTATGTAGTGTTGTGGTGTCTCTCTTTATGTAGTGTTGTGGTGTCTCTCTTGTTGTGATGTGTGTTTGGTCCTATATTTATTTTTTATGTTTTTAATCCCAGCCCCCGTCCCCGCAGGAGGACTTTTGCCTTTTGGTAGGCCGTCATTGTAAATAAGAATTTGTTCTTAACTGACTTGCCTAGTTAAATAAGGGTTAAATAAATAAATAAAAAATATTTAAAAAAACATAGCTATATCAACATTTATTACAATGTGCTTTCATAACCTTAATGCTTAACAGTCAAGTTCAATTTCACTTGTGGAAAATGAGTAAGGAGAATGAAACATTAACAGCAAGCAGCTCCATAGTTAGTGAGTTTTCTATTCTGACTTCTTCAGCGTTCAACTTCTGCCTCATTTCCATAGTAAACACATTAGACTGTGTGACGGGGAAGCATAAGGGGCTAATGAGCCCAACAGAGCAAGACACAGCCATTTCTGTTGTGATTGCATTTTTCCAATGACAAAAGCCTTACAAATGCACATTCTCCTCAAAACAAATGCAACCAGATTGCTTTAACATAAGGCATAATCGCTTCACAATGTTAACACGTTGATTTCTCTATGGCCAGAAGGAGTTTATCATTAGTTGTTCATTGCTGATGGGGAATATTGTGTAGGCGATCAGTATTACAAGTGTTTTTCCTATTCTAATATGTCTGAGTCTAATGGTGGATGGCTATCAGGACGTGACTGGAGTCTGTTTAAAAATACAACAATGGCAATATAGAAATATACAGCGAGTACAATGTGTTTTTTTTTTTGTGTGTGTGTGTGTGTGTGTACGCGTAATAATATATGTGCAATGCGTGCCTCAATCGTGTGCGTGCAAGTATGTGTTTGTACGCTACTCACGTGTAGACTTTGAGAACGAAGTCCTTCTCCTCCTTCAGTTCTGAGATGGTCTGTAGTACATCACTCATGGCCAACACCGCACAGCCGTATGGCCTTCTGTACTGGACGTGGGGGGGACCCTTCTTAGAGTCATTCAGCAGCATCCGACCTGCACACAGACACACACACACACACACACACACACACACACACACACACACACACACACACACACACACACACACACACACACACACACACAGAGACGATACCTTATCTCAATCACATCATACGGTTAAACATTAGCATGACAAACATGATACACTCACACGTAAATAACCCTGTGTGAATATGCTAGCTGTGAAACACTGTAGCTAGACAAACAAACGTAACTATGCCTATCTGAGTGTGTATAACATGGATAGTCCTGTCTGAAGGTGTGTCTGTAACATTAATAGTCCTGTCTGAAGGTGTGTCTGTAACATTAATAGTCCTGTCTGAAGGTGTGTCTATAACATGGGTAGTCCTGTCTGAAGGTGTGTCTATAACATTAATAGTCCTGTCTGAAGGTGTGTCTATAACATGGGTAGTCCTGTCTGAAGGTGTGTCTATAACATTAATAGTCCTGTCTGAAAGTGTGTCTATAACATTAATAGTCCTGTCTGAAGGTGTGAAGGGGAACACAGAACACACAGCAGTGACAGCATCTGCTCTGTGGTCACAGCAGTTAGTCTGTCTGTGTGCGTGTGTTGCAGTATTTTGTCTGTCTGCCTGTCTGTCTGTCTGTCTGTCTGTCTGTCTGTCTGTCTGTCTGCCTGTCTGCCTGTCTGTCTGTCTGTCTGTCTGTCTGTCTGTCTGTCTGTCTGTCTGTCTGTCTGTCTGTCTGTCTGTCTGTCTGTCTGTCTGTCTGCCTGCCTGTCTGTCTGTCTGCCTGCCTGCCTGTCTGTCTGTCTGTCTGTCTGTCTGTCTGTCTGTCTGTCTGTCTGTCTGTCTGTCTGTCTGTCTGCCTGTCTGTCTGTCTGTCTGTCTGTCTGTCTGTCTGTCTGTCTGTCTGTCTGTCTGTCTGTCTGTCTGTCTGCCTGTCTGCCTGTCTGTCTGTCTGCCTGTCTGCCTGTCTGTCTGTCTGTCTGTCTGTCTGTCTGTCTGTCTGTCTGTCTGCCTGTCATAGCCTAAACATCACCTGGGTCTGAGCAGACAGTAGAGGAAAAGCTTTGTGAGATTCTGAGAGTAACACAGGAACTACAATATACTGTATGTTAATTTGATCATCCTGTTGTCTAAGGAGTAACTGTGTATTCGAGGTTTAAAAAGTAGTGCTGAGCAATTCCCTGAAATTAAACAACTAATTGACCAATGTCGGTTCAATTATTGGAATTGCATTTCACTGAGGGATAGAGAGCAGTTACTTCATAAGGTATCTCTACCTGATAATACATGATCTAAGTGATTGATAGTTGATATTCAGCAGTCAGTCATAAAAAGTATGCCTTATTTACTTTGAAGAACTACTAAAATAGTGATTTAGTCAGACAGCATAGGCTGCAGCTCTATAGAGATGAGATGATGACTTGGAATGAAATAATAAAGTAATCTACAGACTGGCTAATAAGTCTGGCTGCACATCTGACTGGCTGACTTACTGCAAATTGAGAAATGAGACTAAACACAACAAAAAGAAGAAAGAAAGAAAGAAATTGTATTATGAAGCCACGATAGATGATCTAAAGAATGATGGGAAAACACTTTGGAGTACTTTGAATGAAATTATGGGCAGAAAGACAAATTCAACTCCATTTTGTCATCGAATCAGATGGCTTATTGATCACAAACCATTTGATGTGACCAATAATTCTGATGATTACTTAAGTGGCAAAGTGGGCAAACTTAGGCAGGAAATGCCAACAATGAACAGTGAGCCATCGTACTCATACATAAAAAACTAATAATGAAAGAAAAGCATTGTAAGTTTGAATTTTGTAAAGTTAGTGTGGTTGATCAATAATGACAAACCTCCTGACATTGACAACATAGATGGAAAGCTACTGAGGATGGTAGCTGACTCTATAGTCACTTCTATTTGTCATATCTTTAATCTGAGCCTAGAGGAAAGTATTTGTCCTCAGGCCTGGAGGGAAGTCAAAGTCATTCCGCTACCCAAGAGTGGTAAAGCGGCCATTACTGGTTCTAACAGCCAACCAATCAGCTTGCTGCCAGCTCTTAGCAAACAGTTGAAAAAAAATTGTGTTCAACCAAATACAATGCTATGTCTCTGTAAACAAATGAACAACATACTTTCAGCATGCTTATAGAGAAGGGCACTCACAATGTACTGC
Organism: Coregonus lavaretus; assembly: GCF_964263955.1. Taxonomy (NCBI): domain Eukaryota; kingdom Metazoa; phylum Chordata; class Actinopteri; order Salmoniformes; family Salmonidae; genus Coregonus; species Coregonus lavaretus. Next base: position 44,143 of record NW_028164844.1, read on the forward strand.
ACTGACACAAATGCCTGGCATTAAACAAAGCATGTGTGTCCATGTACACCGTATACGCATCAGCAACCACAGCTAATTAAGTCACTGAAACCCTTAAAGAGTTGCGGTCTGGTTTGGAATGGGTGACCAGTAATACACTGGTCCTGAACATCTCTAAAACTAAGAGCATTGTATTTTTAGTTCTAGACCTCAGCTGAATCTGTTAATGAATGGCTGTTGAACAAGTTGAGGAGACTAAATTACTTGGTGTTACCTTAGACTGTAAACTGTCATGGTTAAAACATATAGGTTTAATAGTTGTAAAGATGGGGAGAGGTCTGTCCGTAATAAAAAGATGCTCTGCTTTTTTGACACCACACTCCACAAAGCAACTCCTGCAGGCTCTAGTTTTGTCTTCTCTTATATTGTCCAGTCATGTGGTCAAGTGCTGCAAAGACCTAGTTAAGCTGCAGCTGGCCCAGAACAGAGCGCCACGTCTTGCTCTTCAAAGCAATCAGAGGGCTAAAATGATTACTATGCATGCCAGTCTCTCTTGGCTAAGAGTTCAGAAAAGACTGACTGCGTCACTTCTGGTTTTTATAAGAAACATTAATGTGTTGGAAATTCAAAAATGTTTGTACAGTCAATTTACACACAGCACTGACACACACACTTACCCCACCAGACATACCACCATGGGTCTTTTCACAGTCCCCCAGGTCCAGAACAAATTCAAGGACACGTACAGTATTATACAGAGCCATGAGTGCATGGAACTCCCTTCCATCTTATATAGCGCAAGTGAACAGCAAACCTGGTTTCAAAAAACAAATATAGCAACACCTCACGGCACAACGCCTCTCCACCAAGTCTTTTGTCTGTAGTGTATTTTTCGTTATGTGTCGGACCCCAGTAAGTCTAGCTGTCGCCATTGGCGTCTGCTAATGGAGATCCTAATAAATAAAATAAAATAAAATAAAACAAATGTTATATACACAACAACTGAAATATTTTATTAAAGGAAAGTAATGTGAATAAATGATGGTTAATAAGTGATAAGCAGTAATGGGCAGTCACTACCATCATGGAACTTGAATGAATTGTTTTACTCTGTGTGATGTGTGTGATAGAAGGAATCATTCCGTCGATAAACAGTTGCGCAAGCATGCGACAACAAAACTCAGGCACAGGGGAAATATCTACCCTGGCAACAACGAGGTAAGGGTAGCTCAACTGAGCTACACACAGCTCACTACAAACAATCACCCACACAGACAAGGAAGCAGAGGGAACACTTATACAATGACTAATTGGGGATAAGGACCAGGTGTGTGTGATAAATTGGACAAGACAAGTGGAGTGATGATAAATGGATCGGCAGCAGCTAGTAAGCTGGTGACGACGAACGCCGAAACCTGCCCGAACAAGGAGGGGAGGCAGCCTCGGCGGAAGTCGTGACACTCTGTGTAGTTACAGAATTCAACCCACATAATGCATAGTGCATTTAATGTAAAAAACGAAATCGAAAACCGTCATTATTTTTTAAATAATCGAACCAAACCCGAACTGACCTCAAAAATCACTAATCACTCAGCACTATTAAAAAAGCTTCTGAAGTTTGTAATTTCCACTTTGAAATTTCAGACTTGATTTGCCCTAACAAAAAAATATATCAACCGCTACAAAAAACATCCATTAATTATAATCCAGATAATAATTCACATTTCATGTTGCTGCAGGATAATTTTTCTGTGTTAGAAACTGGGTCAAATTAAGATTCGGAATCTGTAGGTCTGTAAGACAAACAGCCAGAAGAAGAACTGTACTAAGATACTGGAGTAACTTAACAGAGGAAGAACTGTACTAAGATACTGGAGTAACTTAACAGAGGAAGAACTGTACTAAGATACTGGAGTAACTTAACAGAGGAAGAACTGTACTAAGATACTGGAGTAACTTAACAGAGGAAGAACTGTACTAAGATACTGGAGTAACTTAACAGAGGAAGAACTGTACTAAGATACTGGAGTAACTTAACAGAGGAAGAACTGTACTAAGATACTGGAGTAACTTAACAGAGGAAGAACTGTACTAAGATACTGGAGTAACTTAACAGAGGAAGAACTGTACTAAGATACAGGAGTAACTTAACAGAGGAAGAACTGTACTAAGATACTGGAGTAACTTAACAGAGGAAGAACTGTACTAAGATACTGGAGTAACTTAACAGAGGAAGAACTGTACTAAGATACTGGAGTAACTTAACAGAGGAAGAACTGTACTAAGATACTGGAGTAACTTAACAGAGGAAGAACTGTACTAAGATACTGGAGTAACTTAACAGAGGAAGAACTGTACTAAGATACTGGAGTAACTTAACAGAGGAAGAACTGTACTAAGATACTGGAGTAACTTAACAGAGGAAGAGAATCAATGGGACGGATGACTCTGAATGCTTTGTATAAAACATTGAATTTACAGATAGATGTAGGACTACAAAACGTATGATAGAAGGAGAAAAAGAGCCCTTAGAGCCAACCAGAGAGATGACACAGTGCAAGAGTTAACACAAGTCAGGCAACTTGAGATGCTGGGGACACAGCAAGGTGACACGAGCCCATTTCCTCAAATTAAGAAACCGAAAACAGTGTACTGCTTTACTGTCTCTGAGTTCTGCTTCACTGAGACCAAAATGGCACCTTATTCCCTACAGTGAATAATATATACTAATACTAATAATAATAATAATAATAATAATAATATACTACAGTATAATGTGCACTACATAGGGCCCTTAGAGCCCTGGTCAAAAGTAATGCACTATATTGGGAATATGGTGACATTTGTGACACGGCCATTGAACATCCAAGAAAGAGTATCTTACCGGTTCTGATGACTTGTGAAACGATATACAGGTCCCGCTTCATGTCCTTATTGCTTAAATCCTGCACAGTAAAGAGGTGAACACGTGTGTTAGTGATGTCAGAGATAATAAACCCCATTACCATTATGTGAACGATTGTTTGATGATCATAAAAAATGTGTGTGTTTGTTTGTATGTACAGTTTACTGCGTGTGTGTGTTTGTGTGTTTGTGTTTGTTTATATGTATAGTTTACTATGTGTGTGTGTGTGTGTGTGTGTGTGTGTGTGTGTGTGTGTGTGTGTGTGTGTGTGTGTGTGTGTGTGTGTGTTTGTTTGGACAGCTTACCGTGAACAGAGCACACCAACGATCAACCTTGTCTGGGTTCTTGAGACCTTCATTCTTGTTCAGTCTCACCATAAACTTCTCACTGAAATGACAAACAGAGACACATACATGGTGCACTACTAACTGGCCACAGTACTAACAGTATTATAAACAACTGCATCGCAAAACAGACAGAGACCATCTAAGGAAAACAGTATATTATCACATTATATATTCAGCTTTATATTCAGCTTTTTGATTACAATGAATTATTCAATCCATAAAAAATGTAATGAGCCCAAATGTATAAATCTTATATGCAAATACTATATGTAATGTCTGAAATACACACACACACACACACACACACACACACACACACACACACACACACACACACACACACACACACACACACACACACACACACACACACACACACACACACACACACACACACACACACACACACACACACACACACACGAACTCAATGCAACCGTCTGAGTCAGAAGGGGGTGGGATGCTGGGCTGCGATGGTCACAACATCTTCCATATTTATTTCTTATTAATATTATGTCTGCATGCTGCAGCTCCTCGTGACTCACAGAGACAAAGACAGCCGATCTAAAAGGAGACGACACCCACAAGGTTTATGTTTACACACCAGATACCTTCTGTTGGGTCCAGTAAGGACAAACCATCAGCACAATATAAATGTCGCCAAATGAGCAAGCCACTAGCCTATATATTAATCTACACACCAACAGCAAGCTACTAGCCTATATATTAATCTACACACCAACAGCAAGCTACTAGCCTATATATTAATCTACACACCAACAGCAAGCTACTAGCCTATATATTAATCTACACACCAACAGCAAGCTACTAGCCTATATATTAATCTACACACCAACAGCAAGCTACTAGCCTATATATTAATCTACACACCAACAGCAAGCTACTAGCCTATATATTAATCTACACACCAACAGCAAGCTACTAGCCTATATATTCTATCTATTCTATCCTATTTATTTATTATCCAGGAGAAACTTGAATCATCCATCGCCTGCTATCATGTTACGTTTGCGTGCTCCGTGGGGCACCATTAATCACAGCCGGATAAATTGCATGTTGTCCCATGAGGGAAAATTCAATTTAAGGGCCAGCCGTGCTGCCCTGTTCTGAGCCAATTGTAATTTTCAGAGGTCCCTCTTTGTGGCACCTAACAGTAGTCCAGGTGCGACAAAACTAGGGCCTGTAGGACCTGCCTTGTTGATAGCGTTGTTAAGAAGGCAGAGCTGCGCTTTATTATAGACAGACTTCTCCCCATCTTAGCTACTGTTGTATCAATATGTTTTGACCATGAAAGTTTACAATCCAGGGTTACTCCAAGCAGTTTAGTCACCTCAACTTTCTCAATTTCCACATTATTTATTACAAGATTTAGTTGAGATTTAGGGTTTAGTGAATGATTTGTCCCAAATACAATGCTTATAGTTTTTGAAATATTTAGGACTAACGTATTCCTTGCCACCCATTCTGAAACTAACTGCAGCTCTTTGTTAAGTGTTGTAGTGATTTCACTCGCTATAGTAGCTGACGTGTATAGTGTTGAGTCGTCCGCATACATAGACACACTGGCTTTATTCAAGAAACACGAGCAATGGACATTAGACCGGTGGAAATTTGTCCTTTGGTCTGGAGTCCAAATTTGAGATTTTTGGTTCCAACTGCTGTGGCTTTGTGAGACGCGGTGTGGGTGAACGGATGATCTCCGCATGTGTATTTCCCACCGTAAAGCATGGAGGTGGAGGTGTTATGGTGTGGGGGTGCTTTGCTGGTGACACAGTCTGTGATTTATTTTGAATTCAAGGCACACTTAACCAGCATGGCTATCACAGCATTCTGCAGCGATATGCCATCCCATCTGGTTTGGACTTAGTGGGACTATCACTTTTTTGGTTACTACATGATTCCATATGTGTTATTTCATAGTTTTGATGTCTTCACTATTATTCTACATTGTAGAAAATAGTACAAATAAAGAAAAACCCTGGAATGAGTAGGTGTGTCCAAACTTTTTACTGGTAGTGTATATTTTTACATGAAATAATACTCCAGTCTGAACATAAACGACTTAAACCAGTTAGAACATGTGTAGAAATTATAATGAACTTAAATAATAATGATTCAATCACACTGTACGTTTTTCCAGCAGCAGACTATGATCAATAATGTCAAAAGCCACACTGAAGTCTAACAAAACAGCTTCCACAATATTTGCATCGTCAATTTCTCTCAGCCAATCGTCAGTCATTTGTGTAAGTGTCTTGCTTGTTGAATGTCCTTCCCTATAAGTGCGCTGAAAGTCTGTTGCCAATTTGTTTACAGTAAAATATTGTTCAAAAGAAAAGCTGCTTTTTTCTTTAACAATTGCTCTAAATCAGTGGGGGCTGCTGAAGGGGAGGACAGCTCACAGTAATGGCTGGAACGGAACGAATGGAATGGCGTTGTATTTGAAACCATTCCACACATTCTTCTCCAGCAATTACCACGAGCCCGTCCTCCCTAATTAAGGTGCCACCAATCTCCTGTGCTCTAAGTGCAAGTAACTACCTGTTAATAACATACTTAGTTTGAAGTTGAACTAGCGCTCTGGGGTAAGCTAGCTATAGTGTGCAGGTGTTTAGCCAGGCTGATAAATGGAAGTAGTTTAGAAGTGCTCTAAGGTAGCTGGCTGAGGTATGGAGAATATCTCATCCCCAGGGGAGTGAGAGCTGTGGGGAACATGATACAGAGTCCGAGTCCCAGCACCTGCAATCTGAGAGCAGACTTTGATGAATGTGCTGTAGTGTGTGTGGTTTGAAGTGTGCATCCAAAATGGCTCCCTATTACCGAGTGCCCTTCTTTTGATCAGAGCTCCTGTGGGGGATTTATAGGGAATAGGGGCCATTTCAGACGCACACCCCAAACCGCACTACAGCACATTCATCAAAGCTGGCTGCCTGCTAAAGTCTGCTTTCAGAGTGCAGGTGCTCTCAAATGTCTTCCTCAGGGGAGGGATATGAAGACGCCCACCGCTCAGCGCTCAGCTAAAATGAGACTATTGAAACAATACAAGATCAAACGATACAGAAGGATTAGCATACATGCAGTATCTAAACATTTCCAGTTTGGAAAATGGGTAACGTTCAGACTTGATGCCATAATCAGGATATTATTTCCATTACACATTGTTTGTTTGCACAGAAAATGCAGAGAGGTTTCTGAATGTAGCTTTACCCAATCACAGGTGAGGGTGCAGTGAGTTGTGCACAGTGACCTGGAGAGCAGTGATATTTACAGTCTGGGTTCAATGGAGACATTGTTTTAATAAAAACTGAAGGTCATATGAGATGTTTTGTTGGACGCTAACTAAATCTGAGTTTACAATGACATCATCCCTGTGTGTAAAACAAGGGAGCTAGGAGAATAGGCAGAGGGAAGGAACTAGGGATTATTTCAATCATAGAGTATTGTTGTGGTGCTGAAGAGTGTGTGTGTGTGTATGTGTGTATGTGTGTGTGTGTGTGTGTGTGTGTGTGTGTGTGTGTGTGTGTGTGTGTGTGTGTGCGTGTATATGTGTGCACGCACGCGTATATTCATTTTCCAATAAAACTATGAGAATTCAACAGCTACAGCGGAACTCCATGCTCTTCCGTTACCATAACAACCACAACAGCTACAGCGGAACTCCATGCTCTTCCGTTACCATAACAACCACAACAGCTACAGCGGAACTCCAATGCTCTAGCGTTACTATAACAACCACAACAGATACAGAGGAACTCCATGTTCTATCGTTACTATAACAACCACAACAGATACAGAGGAACTCCATGCTCTAGTGTTACTATAACAACCACAATAGCTACAGCGGAACTCCAATGCTCTAGCGTTACTATAACAACCACAACAGATACAGAGGAACTCCATGTTCTATCGTTACTATAACAACCACAACAGATACAGAGGAACTCCATGCTCTAGTGTTACTATAACAACCACAACAGCTACAGCAGAACTCCATGTTCTAGCGTTACTATAACAACCACAACAGATACAGCAGAACTCTATGCTTTAGCGTTACTATAACAACCACAACAGCTACAGCAGAACTCCATGTTCTAGCGTTACTATAACAACCACAACAGCTACAGCAGAACTCTATGCTCTATCGTTACTATAACAACCACAACAGCTACAGCAAAACTCCATGTTCTAGCGTTGCTATAACAACCACATACAGGAAATATGTGAGGGGGATATTGGTTGGATAAAAATAAGAACATTCTTGTTTCCGGCTGCCCTCTCAGCCTACGCAGGGCTAGCACATGGACAGGTTGTGAGTGGGAGGGACTGCAGTTATAGTTCTGTCATAAACAGAGGGAGGAGAGGAGAGGAGAGGAGAGGAGAGGAGAGGAGAGGAGAGGAGAGGAGAGGAGAGGAGAGGAGAGGAGAGGAGAGGAGAGGAGAGGAGAGGAGAGGAGAGGAGAGGAGAGAGAATAGAGATTTGACAAAGAAAGATATACTTCAGCCCACATTGATTTAAATATGACTCCTTGGTAACTAATACTCCATGGAAACTATAAAACTACCGGCACTCCTTTGGTCTCTAGGCAAACATCTTCATGGAGCCAGATTAGTGTGAGGAATCTGAGCCTGTCTGTCTGTTCCCGGGAGACTGAAAGGAACTTCCTCAGAACACACACACACTGTGTTTTTGGCAGCCCCCATCCACCAGAACTCGTCCAGAGACCAGCGTTCCCAGAATCACAGGAACAGTAAATCTTCCTCTCACTATAAGCTTTGTTGTTGTTTTTTCATCCCTCTACAGGGTTCTGAACGATGACAAATACACGTCAATATTCCAGAGGGATGATGTAGTGTGATCTCCTCATCACTTCATCCTTCAGAACAGAGGCTGCCGCATACACGCGCACGCACGCACGCACGCACACACATGACAACAGGTTATCAAGGTCAAGCCAACTGGACAGGTCTCCTTAAGCAGAGAGGAAAGAGGAGGTATATGTACAGTGGGGGAAAAAAGTATTGTCAGCCACCAATTGTGCAAGTTCTCCCACTTAAAAAGATGAGAGAGGCCTGTAATTTTCTGTCATAGGTACACGTCAACTATGACAGACAAATTGAGATTTTTTTTCTCCAGAAAATCACATTGTAGGATTTTTTATGAATTTATTTGCAAATGATGGTGGAAAATAAGTATTTGGTCACCTACAAACAAGCAAGATTTCTGGCTCTCACAGACCTGTAACTTCTTCTTTAAGAGGATCCTCTGTCCTCCACTCGTTACCTGTATTAATGGCACCTGTTTGAACTTGTTATCAGTATAAAAGACACCTGTCCACAACCTCAAACAGTCACACTCCAAACTCCACTATGGCCAAGACCAAAGAGCTGTCAAAGGACACCAGAAACAAAATTGTAGACCTGCACCAGGCTGGGAAGACTGAATCTGCAATAGGTAAGCAGCTTGGTTTGAAGAAATCAACTGTGGGAGCAATTATTAGGAAATGGAAGACATACAAGACCACTGATAATCTCCCTCGATCTGGGGCTCCATGCAAGATCTCACCCCATGGGGTCAAAATGATCACAAGAACGGTGAGCAAAAATCCCAGAACCACACGGGGGGACCTAGTGAATGACCTGCAGAGAGCTGGGACCAAAGTAACAAAGCCTACCATCAGTAACACACTACGCCGTCAGGGACTCAAATCCTGCAGTGATAGACGTGTCCCCCTGCTTAAGCCAGTACATGTCCAGGCCCGTCTGAAGTTTGCTAGAGTGCATTTGGATGATCCAGAAGAGGATTGGGAGAATGTCATATGGTCAGATGAAACCAAAATATAACTTTTTGGTAAAAACTCAACTCGTCGTGTTTGGAGGACAAAGAATGCTGAGTTGCATCCAAAGAACACCATACCTACTGTGAAGCATGGGGGTGGAAACATCATGCTTTGGGGCTGTTTTTTTGCAAAGGGACCAGAACAACTGATCCGTGTAAAGGAAAGAATGAATGGGGCCATGTATCGTGATATTTTGAGTGAAAACCTCCTTCCATCAGCAAGGGCATTGAAGATGAAACGTGGCTGGGTCTTTCAGCATGACAATGATCCCAAACACACCGCCCGGGCAACGAAGGAGTGGCTTCGTAAGAAGCATTTTAAGGTCCTGGAGTGGCCTAGCCAGTCTCCAGATCTCAACCCCATAGAAAATCTTTGGAGGGAGTTGAAAGTCCGTGTTGCCCAGCGACAGCCCCAAAACATCACTGCTCTAGAGGAGATCTGCATGGAGGAATGGGCCAAAATACCAGCAACAGTGTGTGAAAACCTTGTGAAGACTTACAGAAAACGTTTGACCTGTGTCATTGCCAACAAAGGGTATATAACAAAGTATTGAGAAACTTTTGTTATTGACCAAATACTTATTTTCCACCATCATTTGCAAATAAATTCATTATTCATCTCCCCCCTGCCTCCCCCCTCCTCCTCTCTACCTCCCCCTATCTCCCCCTGCCTCCCCCTCATCCTCTCTACCTCCCCCTATCTCCCCCCTGCCTCCCCCTCATCCTCTCTACCTCTCCTATCTCCCCCTGCCTCCCCCTCCTCCTCTCTACCTCCCCCTATCTCCCCCCTGCCTCCCCCTCATCCTCTCTACCTCCCCTCTCCTCCTCTCTACCTCCCCTCTCCTCCTCTCTACCTCCCCCTATCTCCCCCCTGCCTCCCCCTCCTCCTCTCTACCTCTCCCTATCTCCCCCCTGCCTCCCCCTCATCCTCTCTACCCCCCTATCTCCCCCCTGCCTCCCCTCTCCTCCTCTCTACCTCCCCCTATCTCCCCCCTGCTAGTGCTCATTTCCTGTCTCTCTCCCCCTAGAGAAGAAAGTCCTCAGCAGAGCTGCACTATCCAGCTGTGAGACACATGCAATATTATAATGCTGCAGCACACACACACACACACACACACACACACACACACACGCACGCACGCACGCACGCACGCACACACGCACACACACACACACACACACACACACACACACACACCCACACACACACACACACACACACACACACACACACACACACACACATACACACACACACTACACTGCCCTACATCAATCTCATTATATACATTAGCTCTTCATTATATTTTACAATCATTAAAACAATAATACATTATTTATTAGCCCCATTAGCAAAACTATTCATTATTCATTACATCATTACTGTACTGCTAGTTCAACATCAGGGACTAATTGTCAGTGAAATGTATACTGAAAGAGGTTTTAAGCGAATGCAAAGTACTTAACTGTTTTTAATGTAAACGGCTAAATGGATAAGAGGAAACAATCCAAATTCATAAACACTTTGATTCACTCCATTGATGTTGACGTTGACTACTTTTAACAGCAAATAAAATATAAAGTGGAGCACATGTTTTCATTTCTTAATGCATGCTATAGGAACACAGAAAGGAGTTTTCTTTTTCCAAAAACAGAGATGCAGTGTTCCATAACCTCTTCTATATTTCCACTCCATCACCTGATTCTGCTTGCCCTCTCTCAGGTTGTACAGGGGAACAGGCCCCGGTGAACCGTGAACGGATCCAAACCACCATCATTCTAGCACACCGGAAAACTCTAGGATCCCTTTTTGTCTGACAGCTTTCACCTCCTCCGGTTGTTCATGTAGCTAAACCAGTTCCACCACAACCATTTTGTAGCACGAAACTCTAGCATCCCTTTTACCTGATCTGTTTCCCCTCCCTGAGGTCGTAGAGGGAGAAGAAGACGTCTGTGTCTTCACCCATGGTGTTGTGGGTGAAGCTCTTCAGGCTGACGAACAGGTGGTGAGGGACGGGGATTCGACAGGGCTCTACACCGTGGCCCCGACGAACACTGTCAGCCTGCATAGACGAAACAAGACACTGTGATGTGACTATATAGGGCTAGAATACACTGTAAAAAAAAATAAAAAAAAATCTAGTTGTTTCAACTAAATATTATTAAGTGGTATAAACTGGTTCCACTTATTTTTTTTGTTTACTTAACTTGTCAGTCAAAGTGTTACCTGAATTTTTAAAAAAAATAGTTGGCCCAAACTTAGCTCCAACATGAGAAAATGTAGGCAAAAATTATGTCAACTTAAAATGATGTGTTTGTTCAATTTGTCTCAACTATAAATTATTATTTTGGCATGTTTTACCAGCAGAAAAGGCTGTGGAACTAGTTACACACACAGTGCTTTTAACATAGTGTTTTCAACTTACATATTTGACATACATTGTGCATGTTCATTTATACAGTAATTAGTATTAATCATGTCCTCACCTAGGATTTGAACTCACAACTTATTGGTTCACAGCATTCCACTCTTCCTGCTACGCTGCCCTGTCTGTCCATAACTGATTTCACCTGTATTGCTACACTTTGCACTTCAAAGTCAATCTCAGCTCTGTTAAAAGTACACTCAAGAAAAACTATTTTATTTATCATAGTGATTAAGGAGCAACATTAAAACAGACTAAAATGCCCCACCAACATTAGACAACTGTACAGAAAAACCTAAAGATGCTTCAATAAGCAAATCAAATCAAATGATGAGAGAATATTGAGATGAACAGGCAATTAACACAGACATGGTGGCGTAGCAGAAAGATTGGTACGCCATTAAACCAATAGGTTGTGAGTTCAAATCCCAGGTGATGACATGTTGAATACTAATTACCGTATAAATGAACATGCACAATTGTATGTTAAAAGCACTGTGTGTAACTAGTTGTGTGTGTTTCTTCATACTTGGTGACTTCAATCTGCCTTTGATTTATTTCTTGCCTCTTTTGACCTCACCTTTTCCAAGTCCCCTCCAAGTCACAAGGCAGGCAATACGGTTGACCTCCTCTTTACTAGAGGCTGTTCGCCCTACTAATCTCACTGCAACCCCCCTCCAGGTCTCTGATCACTACTTTGTTTCCTTTCCTGTCTCCCTTTCCTCCAACCCTAACCACTCAGCCCCTACCCAGATGGTCATGCACCGTCACTCTCTCTCTCCTCTTCTATCCTATCATCTCTCCCTTCTGCTAAATATTTCTCCCTCCTGTATCTTGATCCTGCCTCTTCAACTCTACTCTCCTCCCTTTCCACATCCTATGACTGTCCCCTTTCCTCTCGGCCAGCTCAGCCCTCCCCTCCTGCTCCGTGGCTAAGTGACTCATTGCGAGCTTAAAGAACAGGGCTGTGGGAAGCTGAACAAAAATGGAGGAAAACTAAACTCCAGGAGGACCTAACATCCTTTCACTCCCTCCTCTCTACCTTCTCTTCCTCTGTATCTGCTGCTAAAGCCACTTTCTACCACTCTAAATGTCAAGCTTCTGCCTCTAATCCTAGAAAACTATTTCCCACCTTCTCCTCCCTCCTTAATCCGCCACCCCCTCCCACCTCCCTCTCTGTGGACGACTTTGTCAATCACTTTGAAAAGTAGGTTGACGACATCTGAGACATCTTTCCACTGGTCTCACTCACACAGAACTACCCTACTCCTTGACCCCTTTCTCCCCTCTCTCTCCAGATGAAATCTTGCGACTAGAGAGGTCCAGCCGCCCGACAACCTGCCCGCTCGAACCCTGCCCCTCCTCCCTTCTCCAGACCATCTCTGGAGACCTCCCATTCCTCACTTCCCTCATCAACTCTTCCCTGACAGCTGGCTGCGTCCCCTTTTACTTCAAAATGTCCCGAGTCGTTCCCCACCTCAAGGAACCAACACTCGACTCATCTGACGTCAAAAACTATAGACCTGTATCCCTTCTTTCTTTTCTTTCCAAAACACTTGAGCGTGCTGCCTCTGGTCAACTCTCACGTTATCTCTCTCAGAATGATCTTCTTGACCCTAACGGGTCACTCAACCGATACTACTCTTCTCTGTGTCAATGAGGCTCTCCTCACTGCCAAAGCTGGCTCTGTTCTTTGTTTTCATCCTCCTAGATCTATCCGCTGCCTTTGACACCATGAACCATCAGATCCTCCTCTCCACCCTCTCTCAGGGCTGGGCATCTCAGGCTCTGCACACTCTTGGATTGCATCCTACCTGGCAGGCCGCTCCTACCAGCTGTCGTGGACAGGATCTGTGTCTGCACCATGTACTCTCACTACTGGTGTCCCCCAGGGCTCGGTTGTAGGCCCTCTCCTCTTCTCTCCATACACCAAGTCACTCGGCAAGACGGAGCGGAGCTGCTCTTCCTCCTGGGGAAGGCCTGCCCACTCAACGACCTCTCCATCATGGTGGACAACTCCATGGTGTACCCCTCCCAGAGTGCAAAGAACCTTGGCGCGACCCTGGACAACACCCTGTCGTTCTCCGCTAACATTAAAGAAGTGACTCGCTCCTGCAGGTTCATGCTCTAACACTCGCACTTCACTTTTTCCCCCTTACTATCTCTGACATTACTGTTAGCTACTTTATTCAGGAAAAATGTACTTACTATGACTGTGATATGTGGTTGTCCCACCTAGCTATCTTAAGATGAATGCACTAACTGTAAGTAGCTCTGGATAAGAGCGTCTGCTGAATGACTAAAATGTAAATGTAGTTCCACAGCATTTTTTAGGTAAGATACCAAAAATTATAATTTTCGAGTTGAATGACCATATGAGACAAATTGAGCAAACACATCATTTTAACTTGACTGAATTTTTGCCTATGTTTTCTCATGTTGGACTTAAGTTTGGGCCAACTAAAAATGTTACGCCCTGAAAACACTTTGACCGAAAAATTGAGTAAAAAAAAAAAAAAAGCCTGTGGAACTAGTTACTTAATAACAATTAGTTGAAACAACTCGATTTGTGGGTGTTTTTTACAGTGTAGTATGCTAGAGTAAGACATGGTGAATGACGAGACGGGAGAGGGATACTGTCACCCTGTAGAGACGAGACAGGACAGGGATACTGTCACCGTGTGGGGACGAGACGGGACAGGGATACTGTCACCCTGTGGGGACGAGACGGGACAGGGATACTGTCACCCTGTGGGGACGAGACGGGACAGGGATACTGTCACCCTGTGGGGACGAGACGGGACAGGGATACTGTCACCCTGTGGGGACGAGACGGGACAGGGATACTGTCACCCTGTGGGGACGAGACGGGACAGGGATACTGTCACCGTAGGGGAACAAGACGGCACAGAGATACTGTCACCCTGTGGGGATGAGACGGGACAGGGATACTGTCACCCTGTGGGGATGAGACGGGACAGGGATACTGTCACTCTGTGGGGACGAGACAGGACAGGGATACTGTCACCCTGTGGGGACGAGACGGGACAGGGATACTGTCACCCTGTGGGGATGAGACGGGACTGGGATACTGTCACCCTGTGGGGATGAGACGGGACCGGGATACTGTCACCCTGTGGGGACGAGACGGGACAGGGATACTGTCACCCTGTGGGGACGAGACGGGACAGGGATACTGTCACCCTGTGGGGACGAGACGGGACTGGGATACTGTCACCGTAGGGGAACAAGACGGCACAGAGATACTGTCACCCTGTAGGGAAAGTTATTGTGCATAGATTATTTTATAACATGATGTTAGCATTCTGTTGCCCCAAATTCAAAAACAGTTTATGCATGATAGCAACTGCAGAGTGTATGATGTACCTGGGTTGTGCTTTGCTGGACACTGTGTCTGCTGGACAGATGCTGCAAAGACAAGAAAGAAAAGAAGAGATAGAGAGAGAGAGAGAGAGAGAGAGAGAGAGAGAGAGAGAGAGAGAGAGAGAGAGAGAGAGAGACAGAGAGAGAGGGAGAGAGAGAGAGAGAGAGAGAGATATCCTCAGTTAGTCATCCTCTTTTGATGGTGAATCAGATAGCAAAACCCTGGCAATATGTACATGTTTTGTTTGCTTAGAGTGCATTAGCGTTAAGCTGTGGTTGGTTGTCAGGACTGTCTGAGGAGAGCAGAGGAGCATTGTGGGTATGAGTCGGTACCCCAGGCAGAGCAGAGCACAGCATGCTGGGAGGATAAGACAGGGCAAGATGGAATGAGACAGGCTGTCAGAATGAGACAGTGACTGTGTGAAACACTGAATCACCGCTCAGAACAGTGTACAGAAACAGTTCATTGTACTATGTTCAACTATGCAGAAGGGGTGAGGTAGTATAGAAACACCAGGGAAAGGTGATTCAATCATAGATATGTCTACTTCATAGATCCAAAAAGGAGAGTAACAGAGGTCAATGTACAAGTCATTCTTTGATGTTGTTTTGTCTCGTTTATCTTGTCTCTCTCTCGGAGAGTGTAGAGAAGATATACAGGCTGAAATGCATCATCCAAACAACCCCTTCCCTCCCTTTCCCCCCCCCTCTCTTCCCTTTAGCTTTTATTAGGGCTGAGATCCAAACTCTCCTGTCTGTGTTTATTACATTTTTACATTTTAGTCATTTAGCAGACGCTCTTATCCAGAGCGACTTACAGTTAGTGAGTGCATACATTTTTCATACTGGCCCCCCGTGGGAAACGAACCCGCACGTTGCAAGCGCCATGCTCTACTAACTGAGCTACAGGGGACCATACACCTCCTGCCCTCCCTCTACCCTCACCCTTAATGTCTACCCCATCCTCTCTCTACCCTCTCCCTTACCATCTACCCCATCCTCTCTCTACCCTCTCCCTTACCGTCTACCCCTATCCTCCCTCTACCCTCACCCTTACCGTCTACCCCTATCCTCCCTCTACCCTCTCCCTTACCGTCTACCCCTATCCTCCCTCTACCCTCACCCTTACCGTCTACCCCTATCCTCTCTCTACCCTCTCCCTTACCGTCTACCCCTATCCTCTCTCTACCTTCTCCCTTACCGTCTACCCCTATCCTCTCTCTACCCTCTCCCTTACCGTCTACCCCTATCCTCTCTCTACCCTCTCCCTTAATGTCTACCCCTATCCTCTCTCTACCTTCTCCCTTACCGTCTACCCCTATCCTCTCTCTACCTTCTCCCTTACCGTCTACCCCTATCCTCTCTCTACCTTCTCCCTTACCGTCTACCCCTATCCTCTCTCTACCTTCTCCCTTACCGTCTACCCCTATCCTCTCTCTACCCTCTCCCTTACCGTCTACCCCTATCCTCTCTCTACCCTCTCCCTTAATGTCTACCCCTATCCTCTCTCTACCTTCTCCCTTACCGTCTACCCCTATCCTCTCTCTACCCTCTCCCTTACCGTCTACCCCTATCCTCTCTCTACCTTCTCCCTTACCGTCTACCCCTATCCTCTCTCTACCCTCTCCCTTACCGTCTACCCCTATCCTCTCTCTACCTTCTCCCTTACCGTCTACCCCTATCCTCTCTCTACCCTCTCCCTTACCGTCTACCCCATCCTCTCTCTACCTTCTCCCTTACCGTCTACCCCTATCCTCTCTCTACCTTCTCCCTTACCGTCTACCCCTATCCTCTCTCTACCCTCTCACTTACCGTCTACCCCTATCCTCTCTCTACCTTCTCCCTTACCGTCTACCACTATCCTCTCTCTACCCTCTCCCTTACCGTCTACCCCATCCTCTCTCTACCTTCTCCCTTACCGTCTACCCCTATCCTCTCTCTACCCTCTCCCTTACCGTCTACCCCTATCCTCTCTCTACCCTCTCCCTTAATGTCTACCCCTATCCTCTCGCTACCTTCTCCCTTACCGTCTACCCCTATCCTCTCTCTACCTTCTCCCTTACCGTCTACCCCTATCCTCTCTCTACCTTCTCCCTTACCGTCTACCCCTATCCTCTCTCTACCTTCTCCCTTACCGTCTACCCCTATCCTCTCTCTACCCTCTCCCTTACCGTCTACCCCTATCCTCTCTCTACCCTCTCCCTTACCGTCTACCCCATCCTCTCTCTACCTTCTCCCTTACCGTCTACCCCTATCCTCTCGCTACCTTCTCCCTTACCGTCTACCCCTATCCTCTCTCTACCTTCTCCCTTACCGTCTACCCCTATCCTCTCTCTACCTTCTCCCTTACCGTCTACCCCTATCCTCTCTCTACCTTCTCCCTTACCGTCTACCCCTATCCTCTCTCTACCCTCTCCCTTACCGTCTACCCCATCCTCTCTCTACCTTCTCCCTTACCGTCTACCCCTATCCTCTCGCTACCTTCTCCCTTACCGTCTACCCCTATCCTCTCTCTACCTTCTCCCTTACCGTCTACCCCTATCCTCTCTCTACCTTCTCCCTTACCGTCTACCCCTATCCTCTCTCTACCTTCTCCCTTACCGTCTACCCCTATCCTCTCTCTACCCTCTCCCTTACCGTCTACCCCTATCCTCTCTCTACCCTCTCCCTTACCGTCTACCCCATCCTCTCTCTACCTTCTCCCTTACCGTCTACCCCTATCCTCTCGCTACCTTCTCCCTTACCGTCTACCCCTATCCTCTCTCTACCTTCTCCCTTACCGTTTACCCCTATCCTCTCTCTACCTTCTCCCTTACCGTCTACCCCTATCCTCTCTCTACCTTCTCCCTTACCGTCTACCCCTATCCTCTCTCTACCCTCTCCCTTACCGTCTACCCCTATCCTCTCTCTACCCTCTCCCTTACCGTCTACCCCATCCTCTCTCTACCTTCTCCCTTACCGTCTACCCCTATCCTCCCTCTACCCTCTCCCTTACCGTCTACCCCTATCCTCTCTCTACCCTCTCCCTTACCGTCTACCCCATCCTCTCTCTACCTTCTCCCTTACCGTCTACCCCTATCCTCTCTCTACCCTCTCCCTTACCGTCTACCCCATCCTCTCTCTACCTTCTCCCTTACCGTCTACCCCTATCCTCTCTCTACCCTCTCCCTTACCGTCTACCCCTCTCCTCTCTCTACCTCTCTCCTCTCTCTACCTTCTCCTCCCACTACCCCTCCCCTCTCCCCTCCCTCTTCTCTTCCCCTCCCCTCTCTCTACCCTCTCCTCCCTCTCCTCCTCTCCTCTCTCCTCCCTCTACTCCTCCTCTCTCCTCTCTCTACCCTCTCCTCTCTTCTCCCCCCTCCCCTCTCTCCTCCCTCTACTCCTCCTCTCCCCTCTCTCTACCCTCTCCTCCCTCTCCTCCTCCCCTCTCTCCTCCCTTCTCCCCCTCTCCTCCCTCTACCCTTCCCCTCCCTCTTCTTCTCCCCCCCTCCACTCAATTCAATTCAATTTAAGGGCTTTATTGGCATGGGAAACGTGTGTTAACATTGCCAAAGCAAGTGAAGTAGATAGTAAACAAAAGTGAAATAAACAATAAATATTAACAGTAAACATTACACTCAGAAGTTTCAAAAGAATAAAGACATTTCAAATGTCATATTATGTATATATACAGTGTTGTAACAATGTGCAAATAGTTAAAGTACAAATGGGAAAATAAATAAACATAAATATGGGTTGTATTTACAATGGTGTTTGTTCTTCACTGGTTGCCCTTTTCTTGTGGCAACAGGTCACAAATCTTGCAGCTGTGATGGCACACTGTGGTTTTTCACCCAGTAGATAAGGGAGTTTATCAAAATTGGGTTTGTTTTCGAATTCTTTGTGGATCGCTGTAATCTGAGGGAAATATGTGTCTCTAATATGGTCATACATTTGGCAGGAGGTTAGGAAGTGCAGCTCAGTTTCCACCAAATTTTTTGGGCAGTGTGCACATAGCCTGTCTTCTCTTGAGAGCCAGGTCTGCCTACGGCGGCCTTTCTCAATAGCAAGGCTATGCTCACTGAGTCTGTACATAGTCAAAGCTTTCCTTAAGTTTGGGTCAGTCACAGTGGTCAAGTATTCTGCCACTGTGTACTCTCTGTTTAGGGCCAAATAGCATTCTAGTTTGCTCTGTTTTTTTGTTTGTTCTTTCCAATGTGTCAAGTAATTCTCTTTTTGTTTTCTCATGATTTGGTTGGGTCTAGTTGTGTTGTTGTTGTTGTTGTCCTGGGGCTGTGTGGGGTCTGTTTGTGTTTGTGAACAGAGCCCCAGGACAAGCTTACTTAGGGGACTCTTCTCCAAGTTCATCTCTCTGTAGGTGATGGCTTTGTTATGGAAGGTTTGGGAATCGCTTCCTTTTAAGTGGTTATAGAATTTAACGGCTCTTTTCTGGATTTTGATAATTAGTGGGTATTGGCCTAATTCTGCTCTGCATGCATTATTTGGTGTTTTACGTTGTACACGGAGGATGTTTTTGCAGAATTCTGCATGCAGAGTCTCAATTTGGTGTTTGTCCCATTTTGTGAATTCTTGGTTGGTGAGCGGACCCCAGACCTCAGAACCATAAAGGGCAATGGGTTCTATAACTGATTCAAGTATTTTTAGCCAGATCCTAATTGGTATGTCAAATTTTATGTTCCTTTTGATGGCATAGAAGGCCCTTCTTGCCTTGTCTCTCAGATCGTTCACAGCTTTGTGGAAGTTACCTGTGACGCTGATGTTTAGGCCGAGGTATGTATAGTTTTTTGTGTGCTCTAGGGCAACGGTGTCTAGATGGAATTTGTATTTGTGGTCCTGGCAACTGGACCTTTTTTGGAACACCATTATTTTTGTCTTACTGAGATTTACTGTCAGGGCCCAGGTCTGACAGAATCTGTGCAGAAGATCTAGGTGCTGCTGTAGGCCCTCCTTGGTTGGTGACAGAAGCACTAGATCGTCAGCAAACAGAAGACATTTGACTTCAGATTCTAGTAGGGTGAGGCCGGGTGCTGCAGACTGTTCTAGTGCCCTCGCCAATTCGTTGATATATATCTCTCCTCCCTCTACTCCTCCTCTCTCCTCTCTCTACCCTCTCCTCCCTCTACCCCTCCCCTCTCCCCTCCCTCTTCTCCTCCCCTCCCCCCTCCCCCTCCCCTCTCTCCTCTCTCTACCCTCTCCTCCCGCTACCCCTCCCCTCTCTCCACCCTCTCCTCCTCCCCTCTCTCCTCCCTCTACCCCTCCCCTCTCTCCTCCTTCTCCTCCTCCCCTCTCTCCTCCCTCTCCTCCTCCCCTCTCTCCTCCCTCTCCTCCTCCCCTCTCTCCTCCCTCTACCCCTCCCCTCTCTCCTCCTTCTACCCCTCCCCTCTCCCCTCTCTCCTCCCTCTACCCCTCCCCTCTCTCCTCCCTCTACCCCTCCCCTCTCTCCTCCTTCTACCCCTCCCCTCTCTCCTCCCTCTACCCCTCCCCTCTCTCCTCCTACCATCTCCCTGTCATGCTGTCATATCTGCCAGGACTGCCCACTTCCATCTACCTCTATCTTGTCTTAGAGTGATCCAAGGTGAGTTTCCATTCACACTGGGCCTCCCCCAGAGACCATCCCTCCACCTGCCACTGTACCACGGTCTCTCTCTCTCTCCCCACCACCTCGCTGTACCTCTGACATCAGATGTAGGATCTTTATTTGAGCCAGTTTGCTACAGCAGGAAAATTATCCTAAAGCAACAGTAAATGTGAATTATTACATGGATTATAATTAATGAACATTTTTTGTAGGGGTTGATACCATTTTCATAAGTGAAAATCAGGTCTGACATTTCCAAGTGGAAATTACAAACTTCAGAAGCCTTTTTAAACCTCAAATACACTACAGGTTTGATATTTCCTGCATTGCAGGACAGTTCTCCTGCAACAGGGCGATCAAATTAAGATCCTACATCTGTAGCTGTCTTTCTCCTTCTACCAAGTCGGCCACCCTGCCAGTACCTCTGTCACGCCCTGACCTTGAGAGCCCGGTTTTCTCTAGTTGGTTTGGTCAGGGTGTGAATTCTATGTTATGTATTTCTATGTTGGCCGGGTGTGGTTCCCAATCAGAGGCAGCTGTCGATCGTTGTCTCTGATTGGGGATCATACTTAGGTAGCCATTTTGCCTACCTTTAGTTGTGGGATCTTGTTTCTGTATGTTTGGCTTGTTTGATGTTTAGCCTTTAGAATGTCACGTTACGTTTGTTGTTTTGTCTGTGTTTATTTAATAAACAAACATGTACGCATACCACGCTGCACCTTAGTCCAATCCTGTACTCAACGAACGTGACAGAAGATCCCACCACCAACGGACCAAGCAGCATGCCCAGGAGGAGCAAACACCTTGGACACAGGTGGGGAAGATGTGGTCTTGGGAGGAGATATTTGCTGGTAAAGGACCCTGGGCGAAGGTAGAAGCCCAGGTAGGACCAAACCAGTGCTGTGTGTCGCCAGCTCGGTACGCCCCGTACCTGCTCCCCGCACTAAACCAGTGGTGCGTGTATCCAGTCCTGTACGCCCCGTACCTGCTCCCCGCACTAAACCAGTGGTGTGTGTGTAACAGGGTTGGTTATGTTTCCACTTGCCTCTAAAGAAATGTGTATTTAATGTTCAAGCATTCTTATTGGTTGGTTCAACTCTGATGACAATAAGGCGTGTTGTGATTGGCCCCGCTTGCAGCTAGGGGGAGATCGCAAACGTCAGGTCTTCCCAGTATGAAAATGTGATGCAAGGGGTAGGTCATGTTCTGAACACTGTTTAATATATTACAATGTGTCCAAGGTTGCTGTACGTTACGGATTCATACATGTGTGGGTATATGGTACCTGTTAGGGATTGAGGGGCTTTCTGGGATGTGCTTTGGCATATGATTGCTGTAGATACGTGTGTTAGCTAGCATACACCGACGTAATGGTCACATGAGCCCACTGCTAACACAGTTGCCTTCATGCTACAGATTTTGCCATCGACAGCCATCAATATCGTTAAGCTCTGCACAACTAACGTGCTGTTTCCCATTTAACAACAGAAATAAATGATGCTCAACTGGGACCACTGGCTGATGTGATTTATTAGGAGAAAACACAACGCAAGGAGAGTACGATATACATCTGTTACACTGGTGCCGTGACTCGTCTTCGTCAGACGTCACGTGGAGGGATCCGAGACCCGGCTTCAAGAAGTACTGTGGTTGCTGATGCACGCCAGTTGCCTAGGTTTCGCTTTCTGCACAATTGGAATTCTCAGGGAGCTTCTGGTAGCATGAGTGAGTGGGGGGAAATATAATGTACTGTTTATTACCTGTATGTGGTGATGCTATGATTATTTAGTAATGTAATTGTGCTGTTATGCTAGTAACCTTCCGAAGCCAATTAACGTGAGGGCGACGCCATTTTCTACCACACGGTGGCGACAACTATTTATTAAGGCGTTTTATTTGTTACTTTTCTGTGTTGATTCTTGGTCTGGTTAGACAACTACTACTGAACTTTTATTTTGAGCGTGTTATGTTGAACCTGATTTTATAGAAGTGTTCATATTGATTGTAAAAAAAATAAAACAATACAAATATTTGGACTTAATATATATATATATATTTTTTACATTTTATTTTAAAAATGGAAAGTTTTGGGAGAGGTAGGGGAGTTTTCCTGTTTAACCCTTCACCCTTCCACATGATTTAGAGCTACCTCAACTCAGCGCATTCGAGCCAGTTTCATCTAGTCCTAGGATGGAGGATGTGTCTATGGATTTCCTGGCGGGCATTGTTAAGCAGATAGGTTACTCCATAGGTGAAAATATTGCCTCTTGTTTGGAATCAAAGACTATGGGAGATGGGGTGGGACAGAAGGTTGATCATGTTGGTGGTTCCAAGGCTGGGGCCAGCTCTAGTCTAAATGTAGTGGTGAAAAATGATGTCAGGGAACCAGTCTGTTTCAGGGGGGATGGTTCAGAGGAATGCGCAGTGCAGGAGTGGGAGGAGACCGTGTTAGTTTACATGCAGAATAAGGGCTATGGTGGGCAGGAGGGGTCAGATGAAGTTTTGGGTAAGCTGTCAGGGCGGTCACGTGACGTGGTGAGAGTAAGCCTATGCAGTAACCCAGTTGACTTAAGCCAGGGCCCTAGACCAGTTTTTGACATTCTGAAGCATCAATTTAGCGACACAATCAACTCCGACATGCCCCTAGCTGATGTCTATTATACATTGCCAATGGAAGGGGAGACTCCATTTGATTACTGGATCAGACTGAACAGGGCCATTGAGGTGGCAGAGGACTGTTTGAAGAGGCAGAACAAGGAGCTAGACAATCCATCACGTGTTCTGACTGTCATGTTCATCAAGCACTGTCCGAACCCAGAGCTGTCATTGATATTCATGTGCAAACCATTGCATGAGTGGACGGCTGCGGAGGTCCATGGCAGGCTGGAGGAGTACCAGAGGAAGTGCAAGGTTCCACGTTCCTTGCGGCTGGCCCCACTGGTCACCACACTGACGCAGGAAGTAAGTAGGCCAGTGTCGGCTGTTGCAAACTGCCCGGACCCCTTTGCAGCAGCCCACAAATGGCTCATCCGAGGCATTGGATCGTGTGATTGGCATGCTTGAACGGGTCTTGGAGCAGAGGCCACAGCAACCTGTAGGCGGCCATGATAACCGTTTCCAGAGGAGGCCCAGTGTCACGGCCGTCTACGGAAGGAGTGGACCAAAGTGCAGCGTTTGTAGCGAACATGACTTTATTAAAGTTAAAGTGCACGAACGAGAAAACAATAAACAATGACGGATAGTGAAGTCCTCAGTACACAGACTGAAACATGGAACAAAAACCCACAACCCTAAGGTGAACACTGACAGTTTAAATATGGCTCCCAATCAGAGATAACGAGCCGACAGCTGACACTCGTTACCTCCGATTGGGAGTCACATGACGAGACAAGACACTACAACCAAAACCAAACACAACCAAATGAACACACCCTATACCCAACACAACCAAATGAATACACCCTGGCTCAAACTACACAGTCCCGGAGCCAGAGTGTGACAGTACCCCCCCCTAAAGGCGCGGACTCCGACCGCGCCTACACCCCAAAATAGGGGAGGGCTGGGTGGGTGTTGCTCCTCGGAGGCGGCTCCGGCTCCGGGCTTGACCACCACCCCACTTCACTCCCCCCGTAGTGCCCCCGGTCCGATCTGACCCAGCTTGCTGGATCAGGACCTCCGACGCGCACCCCTGGCTTGGCGCGTGAGGTAGGAATGGACCGGAACTGGCAGACGATACGCACCCTTTGACTGGTGCGTGGAGCCGGAACAGGCCTCACCAGGCTGAAGACTCGCATCCCTGGCTTGGTGCGAGTAGCAGGAATGGGCCGGATCAGGCTGACGGCTCGCACCCTTGGCTTGGTGCGAGTAGCAGGGACGAGCTGAACCAGGCTGACGACTCGCACCCTTGGCTTGGTGCGAGTAGCAGGAACGGGCTGGACCAGGCCGACGACTCGTACCCCTGGTTTGGTGCGAGTAGCAGGAACGGGCTGGACCAGGCTGACGACTCGCACCCTTGGCTTGGTGCGAGTAGCAGGAACGGGCTGGACCGGGCTGGCGACGCGCACCGTAGGTTTGGTGCGAGTGGCAGGAACAGGCCGGGTCGGGCTGGCGACGCGCACCGTAGACTTGGTGCGGGTGGCAGGAACAGGCCGGACCGGGCTGGCGACGCGCACCGTAGGTTTGGTGCGAGTGGCAGGAACAGGCCGGGTCGGGCTGGCGACGCGCACCGTAGACTTGGTGCGGGTGGCAGGAACAGGCCGGGCTGGGCTGGCGACGCACACCGTAGGTTTAGTGCGTGGAGCAGGAACAGGCCGGGCTGGGCTGGCGACGCACACCGTAGGTTTAGTGCGTGGAGCAGGAACAGGCCGGGCTGGGCTGGCGACGCACACCGTAGGTTTGGTGCGTGGAGCTGGGACAGGCCTCACCGGACTGTGGAGACGGATAGGAGACCTGGAGCGAAGAGCGGCCACCACCCGTCCTGGCTGGATGCCTACCCTCACACACTCTGCGTGAGGCATCCGCACAGGACGTACAGGGCTGTGAACCCGTACCGACATGACAGCACGCGATACGGGAGCAGGATATCCGGGACCGCGGAGAGGCACTGGAGACCTCGAGCGTAGATCCGGCACACTCCGTCCTGGCTGCATCCCCCCCTTCGCACGACACGTGCGGGGTGCTTGCACAGGACGTACAGGACTGTGCCGGACCACTCGTGGCACAGTACGCTGCTCCGCATACCGCGGAACCTGCCCCGTCTCATGCTGCCATGCCTGAGTACGGGAAGTTGGTTCCGCTCTACCTCCAGGCCTCGCCAACCTGCCTTCTGCCTCCCAACACCCGGTTACCACCTCTCCAAAACGTCCTGTAGCAGCCGCCTGCTGCCCAGCCGCCCAAGCCATGTGCCCCCCCCAAATAATTTTTTTGGGGTTGCCTCTCTTCCATCCGACGATGGCCCTGCTGACGCCGTTGCTCCTCTCCTGCCAGGTTCTCCCCCTTCATCGCCCTCCGGTACCGGACGGCCTCCTCCTGCGTAATATGTCCCCAGCCGAGGAGGACATCCACCAGCGTTATCTCCTGCGGGTGTTCCTGTATACGCTGCTTGGTCCTTTTGTGGTGGGTTTTTCTGTCATGGCCGTCTACGGAAGGAGTGGACCAAAGTGCAGCGTTTGTAGCGAACATGACTTTATTAAAGTTAAAGTGCACGAACGAGAAAACAATAAACAATGACGGATAGTGAAGTCCTCAGTACACAGACTGAAACATGGAACAAAAACCCACAACCCTAAGGTGAACACTGACAGTTTAAATATGGCTCCCAATCAGAGATAACGAGCCGACAGCTGACACTCGTTACCTCCGATTGGGAGTCACATGACGAGACAAGACACTACAACCAAAACCAAACACAACCAAATGAACACACCCTATACCCAACACAACCAAATTAATACACCCTGGCTCAAACTACACAGTCCCGGAGCCAGAGCGTGACACCCAGGAGAAGGGAGAACCCGTCTTTGCAATGCAAAGTGTGTGGGGACGCGAATCACAGCACAATGGATCATTGTTATTCTAACCACCTATGCTTCCTCTGTTATGCAGCGGGGCACACACGTTGAGAATGCCCTCGAACTTCATCGTTAACACCCGTCCCTCCATCAGACAGCAACACGACACAGCGGCAGGAAAACTAGCTGGCCAGCACGGGATGGGGGGAAGTGCTGGGCCTTGTGAAGTGCTACCGCACGGCAAGCGGTACCGGAGTGCCAAGTCTAGGTCCAAAAGACTTCTCAACAGCTTCTACCCCCAAGCCATAAGACTCATGAACAGCTAATCATGGCTACCCGGACTATTTGCACTGCCCCCCCACCCCATCCTTTCTACGCTGCTGCTACTCTGTTAATTATTTATGCATAGTCACTTTAACTCTACCCACATGTACATATTACTTCAACTACCTCAACTAGCCGGTGCCCCCGCACATTGACTCTGCACCGGTACCCCCCTGTATATATAGCCTCCCTACTGTCACTTTATTTTACTTCTGCTCTTTTTTTCTCAACACTTTTTTTGTTGTTGTTTTATTTTTACTTTTTTTGTTTAAAATATATGCACTGTTGGTTAAGGGCTGTAAGTAAGCATTTCACTGTAATGTCTGCACCTGTTGTATTCGGCGCATGTGACCAATAAAATTTGATTTGATTTGATTTTTTTGATTTGAAGTCAAGTCGAACGAAAAAAGTCATTATGCAAAATACACAGAGAGTGTTCCACAACGATGAACTCTTCTATACTAGGATGTTACTGGGGGATGTTATAGAGGTGAGCGCTATGATTGACAGCGGTTCTATGGCATGCACATTGAGCTCAACAGTGGTGCCACGCCTTGAGAAAGCAGGTGTGCTCAAGAGTGGCTCCCTCAGTCCGACCGAAGTGGTGTTGGTTTGCTGCAGGGGGGTTGAAGACCAAGCCTGTAGGTGTGTGTGTGTGTGAATTGAATCTGTGTGTGTATGGCAGCAGTGTCTCTGTCCCTGTTCTAGTAGTGGATTGCCAACGTGATGAGCTCATCCTAGGCAGCAACGTGATAAAACACCTCATCAGGGAGCTGAAGACGACTGGTGACTTCTGGGAGAAGATGACATCATCTGAACACAATGGAGATGACAAACTATTCCGTCTGCTGGCTAATGTAGAGAGATGGAAAGGGACCGAAGTGCCAGAAAGATTGGGCACGGTAACTCTGAAGCGGGCGGTCACATTGGAGCCTATGCAGGAACATTTAGTCTGGGGCCGGCTGTGTACGCCTCAAAATGTATCCGCGGGCAGTGCTGTCGTTATTGAGCCTACGAGGGCACGCTCAAGACCAAAAAAACATTATAGTGGGGAGAACAGTAGCGACATTGTGGAGCGATGGCTGGGTCCCTGTCAAAGTTATCAATCCCTCACCAAAGCCAGTAACAGTGAGATGCAATGCCAAGATAGCGGACGTTTTTCCTTGCATGGCATTAGAGGTCTTTGACACTGACTATATGGATGGGCCCACTGTTGAACCGGTTCCCCTGGTGCAGCAGGTACACAAAATGGAGGACAATCCAGACTTTGACAATGGTAGTGGAGATAGCTTGACAGTTGACAGTACCGTCAAACCGCACAGAGTGACAAATGAGGTGTTGCACGAGTTAGGGCTAGGTGACATTGACATTGAGTCCACTCAGTTGTCGCAACAGTGTAAGGCCAGGCTAGTTCAGCTTGTAGCCCGCTACGAGTCTATCTTCTCCCGGCACAAACTAGATTGCGGGAAGGCTACTGGATATGTCCATCGCATCAGACTCAGTGACACCAAGCCTTCTAGGCTACCTTACCGTAGGCTCTCCCCTAACCATTATGACAAGCTCAGGCAGGCCTTGGATGAGATGGAAGAGTGAGAGATAATCAGGATATCCAGCAGTGAGTATGCCTACCGCTCGTGCTGGTCTGGAAGAAGTCTGGTGATCTGAGACTGTGTACAGACTTCCGATGGCTCATCCGTAAAGGATGCTCACCCTCTACCTCACCAAGCTGATGCGCTGGCGGCCTTGGGTGGCAATGCCTTCTTCTCTACAATGGATTTGACCTCAGGCTACTACAATGTGGAGGTGCATGAAGACGACAAGAAGTTTACAGCCTTCACTTCTCCTTTTGGGTTATATGAATATAACCGTCTTCCACAAGGACTATGCAACAGCCCAGCTACATTCATGAGGATGATGTTGAGCATTTTTGGGGATCAACATTTTTCTAGCCTTCTATGCTACCTGGACGATGTGCTGGTTTTTGTCCCGACTGAAGAACTTGGATTGCAATGCTTGGAGTCAGTTTTTGAGCGTCTCAAAGCCCATAATCTGAAATTGTCTCCAAAGAAATGCCATTTCATGAAGAGGTCAGTGTGGTTCTTGGGGCATGTCATCAGTGAAGGAGGTGTGGCCACAGACCCAGAAAAAGTGAAGGCTATTGCAGGGATGACAGAGAAGGATCTCATGGAGGATAACACGGACGTGCCCTCCCAGGGGAAGATTCGAAGGCACCACGCCATGGGAAAGGCAAGAGGAAAAGAGGAATACATAGGAAACTCACAGCAGCAGACTGGACTGGTGAGTGCAAACAGGCCTTTAGTCAGTTGAAACAAGCTCTCCTCGATCAGGTCATGCTAGCCCACCCTGATTTTAGTAGACCTTTCTTGCTGTCTGTAGACGCATCTAGTAATGGATTAGGTGCTGTCCTCTCCCAGGTGCCAGAGGATGGGTCTGCAGCCAGACCAGTAGCATTCGCTAGCAAATCACTTAATTATGCACAGTCAAAGTATCCTGCCCATAGGTTAGATTTTTTGCTTTACGCCGGGCCGTCTGTGAGAGGTTTAGTCATTGGTTAAGGGGCAAGCCTCCATTTACTGTATGGACAGACAACAAACCATTAACGTACATCCTGTCCAAGCCCAAATTGGACGCCTGTGA
This sequence comes from Coregonus lavaretus, assembly GCF_964263955.1. Taxonomy (NCBI): domain Eukaryota; kingdom Metazoa; phylum Chordata; class Actinopteri; order Salmoniformes; family Salmonidae; genus Coregonus; species Coregonus lavaretus. The sequence goes on from NW_028164844.1 coordinate 73,111, forward strand.
ACAGAGATGGGTTGCTAAACTCGCTCCATTCGAGTTTGACATCAAGTACATCCCCGGTACCAAAAATGTCATTGCTGATGCACTCAGTAGACAGCCGCTTGTGCAACTGAGCGCTCTCCACCGCATCTCAAGGGTTCCATACAAGGCCTTGCTGGAAGAAGCTGCGGGAGTACGTGCTGAGAAGCTGCAAGATGTGTTTCCGCTGGTCGAACCACCCATTCGACCTCGAAAGCTGCTCACCGTCAATTGAGGCAGATGCCTGTGAAATTGTCATGGATCTGCCAAACTACCTCCTATCCTTCTCCTGCTTCTCTGTCAAAGGAAGCGGTGTCAGCAGACCTGAGGTCGCAAGGGGGAGGCTGGTCTACAGAACTGTGCGCTGCTACTGCCTCAGCTCACTCAGTCACTGGTGCCATCTGAGATGTCAGATGTGAGAGTGCTATCCCGTGACGACCTGATATCAAAGCAGCGCCAGGATGACGCACTCGTCAGAGTTGTCTTCTACGTCGACAGGGGCCGGAGACCTTCTAGGAGGGAACGTGGCCATGAACCACTCGAGGCTCTGCGGATTCTGAAGACCTGGGAGAAGCTCACTCTGAAAATGGGTGTACTATATCGCGTTACCAAACGTTTGCTGTCAAAGAAGAAGACATACCAGTATGTAGTACCCACCTCAATGAGGGCGACAGTTTTGAAGGGTGTCCACTATGAAGCCAGACATCAGGGGCAACGGCGAACGTTGTACTTGACGAGACAGAGGTTCTTCTGGCGTGGTCTGGAGTCGGATGTGAGAGAGTATGTCAAGACCCGGGCTCGGGGCGGCAGGTAGCTTAGTGGTTAAGAGCGTGAAAAATCTGTCAATGTGCCCTTGAGCAAGGCACTTAACCCTAATTGTTCCTGTAAGTCGCTCTGGATAAGAGCGTCTGCTAAATGACTAAAATGTAAATGTAAAAATATGTGTGATCAGTAAGGCCCCCGAGCCAGAGGCCAGAGCTCCACTGGAGAACATCATCACGACTAAGCCCCTCGAGTTGGTGTGTGTGGACTTCTGGTCTGCTGAAGACTCCAACAACAGGTCCTTGAATGTTCTGGTCATCACTGATCATTTTACTAAGATGGCCCATGCCTTCTTGTGTCCGAACCAATCAGCTAAAGCAGTGGCACTTCAGCTGTGGAACAACATCTTCTGTGTGTATGGTTTTCCTCGTCGTATCCACTCTGACCAAGGGGTCAACTTTGAAAGTAAATTGATTGCTGAGTTGTTGAGTGCTGCAGGAGTCCAGAAGTCGCACACAACTCCCTACCATCCGATGGGGAACAGGGGAGTTGAAAGGTTCAATAGAACGCTGGGAAACATGATCAGGGCTTTACCTGCGAGAGCGAAGCACAGGTGGCCGCAGAAGCTGAAGTGGTTGACCTTCGCCTACAATTGTACAGTCCATGAAACCACGGGCTACGCCCCTTTCCAGTTGATGTTTGGGAGAACCCCACGTCTGCCTGTCGACATGATGTTTGGTACCGTGCTGCAAGACTCAGAGGTTGTAGACTATGACGAGTACATCAAGTCCCTGACGAGAGACCTGAGGGAGGCCATGGAGACGGTACAGGTGTCTGCAACCAAACAGCTGAAGAGGCATGCGGGCCTCTACGACAGGAAGATCAGAGGAGCTCCAGTGGAGGTCGGTGATCGGGTGCTGCTGGCGAATAAGGGTGAACGTGGAAAGAGAAAGCTGGCGGATCGTTGGGAGAACAACCTCTATATTGTTACAGAGAAGAATAGTGACATCCACATCTTCAAGATACAGAACATGTCAACTGGCCAGGAGAAAACGTTCCACCGTAATCTGATAATACATGTAAACTTCTTGCCTCTCCCCGACACTGCCTTGGAGACACCTAATACGGGAGACCGCGAGGATCCGAGTGAGGAGATGGAGGACTCATCCATGAACGATATACCAGAAATGGACATTGGTGAGAGGACTAGGGTGTATCAGAACAGACCTTGGGGGAAGCACAGCCGGAGCACTCCGAAAAAGAAACCCCAGATGGGCTGGAAGATGGGCCACTGGCGAGGGATCGTCAGAACTCACCACATTCTGAGGGGGCCACTGGTGGCACAGGCATGTCAGAGCTAACCTTTGGAGAAGAAATGTCCGAACCCTCTGAAGAAGAAAGGCATTCTGAAGATGCCGCTGGTAGCACAAGCTCCAGCAACAGTCACAGAACCCTTGACCTTGACTATCCACCGACTGTGGACAGTGACCCACCAGTGGAGGTTGTAGGTGAACAGGTTAAACGTACTAACTGTTAGGCCTGTCAGGTCTGGGGCTGGTCGGGTTAGGAAACGCCCAGTGAGGCTCATAGAGACTATCCAAACACAGAGGGGTTTTTCATACAGAATTCATTTGAATACCTGAGTGGGTTAAAGTAGATTTAGAATTAAAGTCTGTAGCCCATTTTATTTTATTTTTAAGAGAACCCATGGAGGTCATGGGTCAGAGGCCAAGTTGGCCAAGGTTTTTTCTGTCTGAGGTTCTTATTGTCACTGAGTGCACTGAACATGTAACAGGCATGTTTTCCTACGGGGTCTTTGAATTCCCCTAATTCTCTTTAGAGAATAGTCTTTGCACTGGAATATTTGGTGACATCTGTATTGCAAGGTATTGCATACCTCATTTTGTTTATTTATAGTATGCAAGTATAATTCAGCAAGGGAGAATGTAACAGGGTTGGTTATGTTTCCACTTGCCTCTAAAGAAATGTGTATTTAATGTTCAAGCATTCTTATTGGTTGGTTCAACTCTGATGACAATAAGGCGTGTTGTGATTGGCCCCGCTTGCAGCTAGGGGGAGATCGCGAACGTCAGGTCTCCCCAGTATGAAAATGTGATGCAAGGGGTCATGTTCTGAATACTGTTTAATATATTACAATGTGTACAAGGTTGCTGTACGTTACTGATTTATACATGTGTGGGTATATGGTACCTGTTAGGGATTGAGGGGCTTTCTGGGATGTGCTTTGGCATATGATTGCTGTAGATACGTGTGTTAGCTAGCATACACCGACGTAATGGTCACATAAGCCCACTGCTAACACAGTTGTCTTCATGCTACAGATTTTGCCATCGACAGCCATCTGTTACACGTGTCCCCAGCCCGGTATGGCTGGTGCCAGAGCAGTCCGCTCCACCGGTGCCTAGTCTAGCTCCGGTCAGCTGCTCCACTCCAGTGCCAGAGCAGTCCGCTCCACCGGTGCCTAGTCCAGCTCCGGTCAGCTGCTCCACTCCGTCCGGGTCCGGTCGTCTACTCTCCCACACCAGGGTCCAGACAGGGCTTGGTGCATCGCGGAAGGATTGCCGGTCCAGGCCCAGATGTCAGCCCCTCTCCAGGGTCGGGGCCTCCCACACCAGGGTCCAGACAGGACTTGGTGCATCGTGGGAGGACTGAGAGGGGAAGAATCGCGCCGAGGTCCAGACCGAACCAGGTGTGCAACGGGGAGCCAGAAAAGAAGAGGTTAATACCTACATTGCGCCCGAGGCCGGAACCGCCACCAAGGCTGGATGCCCACCTCGGACCCTTCCCTAATGAGTCAGGTTGGTGCGGCCGGAGTACGCACCTTTTTTTTTTGGGGGGGGGGGGGGGGGGGGGTACTGTCATGCCCTGACCTTGAGAGCCCGGTTTTCTCTAGTTGGTTTGGTCAGGGTGTGAATTCTATGTTATGCATTTCTATATTGGCCAGGTGTGGTTCCCAATCAGAGGCAGCTGTCGATCGTTGTCTCTGATTGGGGATCATACTTAGGTAGCCATTTTGCCTACCTTTAGTTGTGGGATCTTGTTTCTGTGTGTTTGGCTTGTTTGATGTTTAGCCTTTAGAACTTCACGTTACGTAGCTTTTGTTGTTTTGTCTGTGTTTATCTAATAAACGAACATGTACGCATACCACGCTGCACCTTGGTCCAATCCTGTACACAACGAACGTGATAACCTCCCTCTGCCAGGGCTGTAGCACTCTGCCAGTACCTCACTCTGCCAGGGGCTGTAGCACTCTGCCAGGGCTGTAGCACTCTGCCAGGGATGTAGCACTCTGCCAGTACCTCAGCACCACGTCAAGCCCAGAGCTGGGAGCAAGGGCAGGGCAGACACTCTCATCAGACACAATCATCATGTTGGCAATGCCTCTCGGCTTCCATATACTGTTGGTGGTATTTGTGCTCCAGATGTTCAGCTAGCTAAACGACCTGTTGCAACAAATAAACAACTGCCTCTTTATTGTTTTGTTGCTGTGATGGTCATGGATCAAAGAGCTCAACAACACAATTATAACTACTGTCCCTGTTATATACTGAACAAAAATAGAAACGCAACGTGCAACAATTTCAACGATTTTGCTGAGTTACAGTTCATATAAGGAAATCAGTCAATTGAAATAAACGTATTAGGCCCTAATCTATGGATTTCACATGACTGGGCATAGGTCCACCCACTTGGGAGCCAGGCCCAGTCAATCAGAATTAGTTTTTCCCCACAAAAGGGCTTTATTATAGACAGAAATACTTCTCAGTTTTCATCAGCTGTCCGCGTGGCTGGTCTCAGACTATCCCGCAGGTGAAGAAGCCAGATGTAGAGGTCCTGGGCTGGTGTGGTTACACATGGTCTGCGGTTGTGAGGACGGTTGGACGTACTGTCAAATTCTCTAAAATGTCGTTGGAGGCAGTTTATGGTAGAGAAATGAATATTAAATTCTCTGGCAACAGTTCTGGTGGACAATTCTGCAGTCAAAATTGCAATTGCACGCTCCCTCAAAACTTGAGACAACTGTGGAATTGTGTTGTGTGACAAAACTGCACATTTTAGAGTGGCCTTTTATTGTCCCCAGCACAAGGTGCAACTGTGTAATGATCATGCTGTTTAATCAGCTTCTTAATATGCCACACCTGTCAAGTGGATGGATTATTTTGGCAAAGGAGAAATGTTCACCAACAGGGATGTAAACAAATTTGTGAACAGAATTTGAGAGAAATAAGCTTTTTGTGCGTATGGAAACATTTCTATAATATTTTATTTCAGCTCATGAAACATGGGACCAACACTTTACATGTTTTGTTTATATTGTTGTTCAGTATAGTTTAGCTGTTGTTATGGCTACACTGAATATGATTAATGTGCAAATCATCACTTTTTAAGATAAAATATCTAGTTCCAGCTCCAGCTATACCAGAGGTTTTTGATTGGACACTGTACCATACACCGGCAACAGTCACTAGGCAACAGCAGGACATCGTCATGACTCTAGTGTGTGCAGCACACAGTCGGCCCAGTGGTACCTTCCATTTACATTTAGGTTATTCAGCAGATGCTCTTATCCAGAGAGAGTTATAGTCAGTGCATTCAACTTAGTTTAGTAGGAAAAAAACAATGTCATATCACAGTTCGGGGGTACCGTTATACCTACCATTTTGTATAAGTCTGAGACGCTGATCTGGTCTGCATCCACCATTTCAAACTCCTTCCTGGGTACGAGGTCCAGGCCTAGGTGTCTGTTGAGGAGAGGGAGGGAGGGAGGGAGGGAGGGAGACACGGGGGAGAGGGAGGGAGGGAGGGAGACACGGGGGGAGAGGGAGGGAGGGAGGGAGACATGGGGGGAGAGGGAGGGAGTGAGGGGATGGAGGGATGAGAGGAGAGGAGAGGAGAGGAGAGGAGAGGAGAGGAGAGGAGAGGAGAGGAGAGGAGAGGAGAGGAGAGGAGAGGAGAGGAGAGGAGAGGAGAGGAGAGGAGAGGAGAGGAGAGGAGAGGAGAGGAGAGGAGACAGTTCTAAGTGTCAGTGGGTTTATTCATTCTATACCACACCTGTCTCAGTGAAGCAGGGAGGTATATCCTCCTGCAGTCTAATATAACCTTTGTGTTTGTGTGTGTATCTGAGAAACCAGACAAATAGAAGCTAGGGAATTTTCATGCTTAACAAGACTTTGATTGAAACCCTTCAACAGCATGATGATAATGATATTCAGTACAGGAGGTCAATGGACATTTCCCCAGGCCAGACTGATAATGAGTGCCAGGCTGGATGTTGACAACATTGTGTTGCAGAGGTGTGTGTGTGTGTGTGTGTGTGTGTGTGTGTGTGTGTGTGTGTGTGTGTGTGTGTGTGTGTGTGTGTGTGTGTGTGTGCATGAGTGTCTGCCTGCCTGACTGTGCGCCTGAGTCCGTGTGTTGGGCGTGCCTGCACATGTGTATTTGTGCGCACATAATTGTGTGTATGTGTTAGGTGCTATCAGTAGGATTCTGTCAGTGGAGATGGGGACAGAACAGAAAGTGATCTAGTCTACTCTACACAGAGCAGAGACCAATGGTATGAGTCATGTGAGATGAGATGAGAGACATGTGACTGGTTGACTGGCTGACTGGCTGGCTGGCTGGCTGACTGACTGTCTGGCAGACTGGCTGACTGGTTGACTGGCTGGCTGACTGGCTGACTGGCTGACTACCTGGCTGACTGGCTGGCTGACTGACTGACTGGCTGGCTGACTGGTTGACTGACTGACTGACTGGCTGACTGGCTGGCTGACTGGCTGACTACCTGACTGACTGACTGACTGCCTTACTGGCTGGCTGGCTGGCTGGCTGGCTGGCTGGCTGGCTGGCTGGCTGACTGGCTGACTGGCTGACTGGCTGGCTGGCTGACAGGCTGACTGACTGACTGGCTGGCTGACTGGCTGACTGACTGGCTGACAGCTGAATATAATATGGGGCCATCTTAGGCTCCATTAATGTCATGGTCCTTTATACTCAGACCCAGACACCCAGACACTCAGACACTCAGACACCCAGACACCCAGACACTCAGACACTCAGACACCCAGACACTCAGACACCCAGACACTCAGACACTCAGACACTCAGACACCCAGACACTCAGACACCCAGACACTCAGACACCCAGACACCCATCCACTCAGACACCCAGACACTCAGACACTCAGACACCCAGACACTCAGACACCCAGACACTCAGACACTCAGACACTCAGACACCCAGACACTCAGACACCCAGACACTCAGACACCCAGACACCCAGACACTCAGACACTCAGACACCCAGACACTCAGACACTCAGACACCCAGACACTCAGACACCCAGACACTCAGACACTCAGACACTCAGACACCCAGACACTCAGACACCCAGACACTCAGACACCCAGACACTCAGACACCCAGACACCCAGACACTCAGACACTCAGACACTCAGACACCCAGACACTCAGACACTCAGACACCCAGACACTCAGACACTCAGACACTCAGACACTCAGACACCCAGACACTCAGACACTCAGACACCCAGACACTCAGACACCCAGACACTCAGACACCCAGACACTCAGACACTCAGACACTCAGACACTCAGACACTCAGACACCCAGACACTCAGACACCCAGACACTCAGACACCCAGACAATCAGACACCCAGACACCCAGACACCCAGACAATCAGACACCCAGACACCCAGACACCCAGACACTCAGACACCCAGACACCCAGACACCCAGACACCCAGACACTCAGACACCCAGACACCCAGACACTCAGACACCCAGACACCCAGACAATCAGACACCCAGACACCCAGACACCCAGACACTCAGACACTCAGACACCCAGACACTCAGACACCCAGACACCCAGACAATCAGACACCCAGACACCCAGACACCCAGACACCCAGACACTCAGACACCCAGACACCCAGACACTCAGACACCCAGACAATCAGACACTCAGACACCCAGACACCCAGACAATCAGACACTCAGACACCCAGACAATCAGACACCCAGACACCCAGACACCCAGACACTCAGACACCCAGACACCCAGACACCCAGACAATCAGACACCCAGACACCCAGACACCCAGACACCCAGACACTCAGACACTCAGACACCCAGACACTCAGACACCCAGACACTCAGACACTCAGACACTCAGACACCCAGACACTCAGACACTCAGACACCCAGACAATCAGACACTCAGACACCCAGACACCCAGACAATCAGACACTCAGACACCCAGACAATCAGACACCCAGACACCCAGACACCCAGACACCCAGACACTCAGACACCCAGACACTACTACTATAACAAGGTGACCTGTTGACTCAGTTGTCAGTTTAAAGTGTTGCGGGTCAGATAAGACAAGGTTAAGGAGGGAGTGGTTTGATGGCTCAGCTTTATTCTTAGGGTAGCCGATTGGTAAGGTAACTTACTCGTTGCCCCAGTCCAGGCGGATGGTGATGTGTCTCTTGACGTCTTTGAGCTGATCCTGGGTCAGGTGACCAGACAACATCTGTCTCCGAAGGTCGAACAGCTCGTTCATCACGTGACGCAGCTTGTAGAACAGGTCCACCTTATGTTTCTATAGGAGAGAGGAGAGAGAGAGAGAGAGAGAGAGAGAGAGAGAGAGAGAGAGAGAGAGAGAGAGAGAGAGAGAGAGAGAGAGAGAGAGAGAGAGAGAGAGAGAGAGAGAGAGAGAGAGAGAGAGAGAGAGAGAGAGAGAGAGAGAGAGAGAGAGAGAGAGAGAGAGAGAGAGAGAGAGAGAGAGAGAGAGAGAGAGAGAGAGAGAGAGGAGGGGAGATATATCATATTTAATATCCCGCCTATTATGCCAATGGTGTCTACATCATAGGTCCATAGTGTATAAGCAAAGTAAGACAACTTAGCTCCACAGTACACTACAGAAGATCTAGCCAGTAACATCAAACTCTGACATAGACTGAATCTTTTTACAAAACCAAGCCAGAGATGTTTCACTTAAAAGCAGACACTTCTATTTCTACTCATTCTTCACTTGCTATCCGATCTGCCAATAATAAAATGTCCGTCTTCACAGACCAATTTCATGTTCACTGAAAACGTCTGAGTCACTCAGAGCAAGTCAGCGCACCGTTTAAATTGGCCAAATCAACCTCCTGTCCCGTCGGACATGACTTAACAATCAGATCATAACACAGCCTAGATCCAAACTGAAGCCCCCCTGAGGCAGCCTCGTCCCTGAAAGGCTTGCCAAAAGCATTGGAATGAAACAAATTCTCCACAATCGTTTATTTCTCCAGTCACCCCATTCAAAACGCCCCTCCGCTCAGGTGCCACAATAATTACCTTTTTACTTTACAAATGTAGAAAGCATACATTTTAACAGGAGACAATATACTGTCTGGCTTAAAGAGGTATACACTACATCCTTTTCCTTACATATAGAACAGGTTGAGAGCTTCAAGTTCCTTGGTGTCCACATCACCAACGAACTATCATGGTCCAAACACACCAAGACAGTCGTGAAGAGGGCACGACAAAGCCTATTCCCCCTCAGGAGACTAAAAAGATTTGGCATGGGTCCTCAGATCCTCAAAAAATTCTACAGCTGCACCATCGAGAGCATCCTGACTGGTTGCATCACCGCCTGGTATGGCAACTGCTTGGCCTCTGACCGCAAGGCACTACAGAGGGTAGTGCGTACGGCCCAGTACATCACTGGGGCAAAGCTCCCTGCCATCCAGGACCTCTATACCAGGCGGTGTCAGAGGAAGGCCCTCAAAATTGTCAAAGACTCCAGTCACCCTAGTCATAGACTGTTCTCTCTGCTACCGCACGGCAAGCGGTACCAGAGTGCCAAGTCTAGGTCCAAAAGACTTCTCAACAGCTTCTACCCCCAAGCCATAAGACTCCTGAACAGCTAATCATGGCTACCCGGACTATTTGCACTGCCCCCCCACCCCATCCTTTTTACGCTGCTGCTACTCTGTTAAGTATTTATGCATAGTCACTTTAACTCTACCCACATGTACATATTACCTCAACTAGCCGGTGCCCCCGCACATTGACTATGCAACGGTACCCCCCTGTATATATAGCCTCCCTACTGTCACTTTATTCTATTGTATATATAGCCTCCCTACTGTCACTTTATTTTTTACTTCTGCTCTTTTTTTTTCTCAACACTTTTTTGTTGTTGTTTTATTCTTACTTTTTTGTTTAAAATAAATGCACTGTTGGTTAAGGGCTGTAAGTAAGCATTTCACTGTAATGTCTGCACCTGTTGTATTCGGCGCATGTGACCAATAAAATTTGATTTGATTTGATTTGATTTGATATAGGCTTCAGACTGGACTCTGCCTGGGGGCCTCCAAACCACTAAGTCTTCCCCCGTGGCCTCTAACAGGCAATAACCTATCACAACTTTACTGAGCTACTCAAAGACAGTACCACATCTTTACTGGTAGAAGAGTCAGTCAACAGTGCTGGAGATGCACTGTTGGAGCCCTCTGCTCCACTGGGACCTAAAAGGAGTAAGTCACTGATAGAATATCAAGAGGGCAGGAATGGATGGTTTCGTACAGTGGTATGGCATAAGGGTGTTAGGGATAGAGATATAATGAGATACAAATTGAGATCGAGATAAAAAAAAAACAAGCTATGGAGAGAGAGAGAGAGATGGAGAGTTTGAGATTGAGAGAGATAGAGGACCACATATGGTATTACAGATAACGGAGGGACTCGGCACTGGTACTCCCTATATATAGCTATGTTATTTTCTACTCCCTGTATATAGCCATGTTATTTTCTACTTCCTGTATATAGCCATGTTATTTTCTACTCCCTGTATATAGCCATGTTATTTTCTACTCCCTATATATAGCCATGTTATTTTCTACTTCCTGTATATAGCCATGTTATTTTCTACTCCCTGTATATAGCCATGTTATTTTCTATTTCCTGTATATAACCATGTTATTTTCTACTCCCTATATATAGCCATGTTATTTTCTACTCCCTGTATATAGCCATGCTATTTTCTACTCCCTGTATATAACCATGTTATTTTCTACTCCCTGTATATAGCCATGTTATTTTCTACTTCCTGTATATAGCCATGTTATTTTCTACTCCCTATATATAGCCATGTTATTTTCTACTCCCTGTATATAACCATGTTATTTTCTACTAACTGTATATACCATTTTATTTTCTATTTCCTGTATATAACCATGTTATTTTCTACTTCCTGTATATAGCCATGTTATTTTCTACTCCCTGTATATAGCCATGTTATTTTCTACTCCCTATATATATAACCATGTTATTTTCTACTCCCTATATATAGCCATGTTATTTTCTACTCCCTATATATAGCCATGTTATTTTCTACAAACTGTATATAACCATGTTATTTTCTACTTCCTGTATATAACCATGTTATTTTCTACTCCCTGTATATAGCCATGCTATTTTCTACTCCCTGTATATAGCCATGTTATTTTCTACTTCCTGTATATAGCCATGTTATTTTCTACTCCCTGTATATAGCCATGTTATTTTCTACTAATTGTATATAGCCATGTTATTTTCTACTCCCTGTATATAGCTATGTTATTTTCTACTAACTGTATATAACCATGTTATTTTCTACTCCCTATATATAGCCATGTTATTTTCTACTCCCTATATATAGCCATGTTATTTTCTACTTCCTGTATATAACCATGTTATTTTCTACTCCCTGTATATAGCCATGCTATTTTCTACTCCCTGTATATAGCCATGTTATTTTCTACTTCCTGTATATAGCCATGTTATTTTCTACTCCCTGTATATAGCCATGTTATTTTCTACTAATTGTATATAGCCATGTTATTTTCTACTAACTGTATATATCCATGTTATTTTCTACTAACTGTATATAACCATGTTATGTTCTACTTCCTGTATATAGCCATGTTATTTTCTACTAACTGTATATAACCATGTTATTTTCTACTCCCTGAATATAGCCATGTTATTTTCTACTAACTGTATATAGCCATTTTATTTTCTACTTCCTGTATATAGCCATGTTATTTTCTACTTCCTGTATATAGACATTTATTTTCTACTTCCTGTATATAACCATTATATTTTCTACTTCCTTTATATAGTCATGTTATTTTCTACTAACTGTTTATAACCATGTTATTTACAGTTAGTAAATAACATGCGAGAAGCTGTCTCCGCACCACGTGCTCTCACCACTGGTGTCCCCCAGGGCTCAGTTCTAGGCCCTCTCCTATTCTCACTATACACCAAGTCACTTGGCACTGTCATATCCTCACATGGCCTCTCCTATCATTGCTACGCTGACGACACACAACTAATCTTCTCCTTTCCCCCTTCTGATAACCAGGTGGCGAATCGCATCTCTGCATGTCTGGCAGACATATCAGTTTGGATGATGGATCACCACCTCAAGCTGAACCTCGGCAAGACGGAGCTGCTCTTCCTCCCGGGGAAGGACTGCCCGTTCCATGATCTCGCCATCACGGTTGACAACTCCGTTGTGTCCTCCTCCCAGAGTGCGAAGAGCCTTGGCGTGACCCTGGACAACACCCTGTCGTTCTCCGCTAACATCAAGGCGGTGACCCGATCCTGTAGGTTCATGCTCTACAACATTCGGAAAGTACGACCCTGCCTTACACAGGAAGCGGCACAGGTCCTAATCCAGGCACTTGTCATCTCCCGTCTGGATTACTGCAACTCGCTGTTGGCTGGGCTCCCTGCCTGTGCCATTAAACCCCTACAACTCATCCAGAATGCCGCAGCCCGTCTGGTGTTCAACCTTCCCAAGATCTCTCACGTCACACCGCTCCTCCGCACACTCCACTGGCTTCCAGTTGAAGCTCGCATCTGCTACAAGACCATGGTGCTTGCCTACGGAGCTGTGAGTGGAACGGCACCTCCGTACCTTCAGGCTCTGATCAGTCCCTACACCCAAACGAGGGCACTGTGTTCATCCACCTCTGGCCTGCTGGCTCCCCTACCTCTGCGGAAGCATAATTCCCGCTCAGCCCAGTCAAAACTGTTCGCTGCTCTGGCACCCCAATGGTGGAACAAGCTCCCTCACGGCGCCAGGACAGCGGAGTCACTCACCACCTTCCGGAGACATTTGAAACCCCACCTCTTTAAGGAATACCTGAGATAGGATAAAGTAATCCTTCTACCCCCACCCCCCCCCCCCCTTTACTCCAACCCCCCCCCCCCCCAAAAAAAAAACCAAAACAAAGCAAATTAAAATAAAAACACATTGTAAAGTGGTTATCTCACTGGCTATAATGTGAATGCACCTATTTGTAAGTCGCTCTGGATAAGAGCGTCTGCTAAATGACGTAAATGTAAATGTAAATGTTATTTTCTACTTCATGTATATAACCATGTTATTTTCTACTCCCTATATATAGCCATGTTATTTTCTACTCCCTATATATAGCCATGTTATTTTCTACTCCCTGTATATAGCCATGTTATTTTCTACTTCCTGTATATAGCCATGCTATTTTCTACTAACTGTATATAGCCATGTTATTTTCTACTCCCTGTATATAACCATGTTATTTTCTACTCCCTATATATAGCCATGTTATTTTCTACTAACTGTATATATCCATGTTATTTTCTACTCCCTGTATATAGCCATGTTATTTTCTACTCCCTGTATATAGCCATGTTATTTTCTACTTCCTGTATATAGCCATGCTATTTTCTACTAACTGTATATAACCATGTTATTTTCTACTCCCTATATATAGCCATGTTATTTTCTACTCCCTATATATAACCATGTTATTTTCTACTTCCTGTATATAGCCATGCTATTTTCTACTAACTGTATATAACCATGTTATTTTCTACTAACTGTATATAACCATGTTATTTTCTACTCCCTATATATAAACATGTTATTTTATACTAACTGTATATAGCCATGTTATTTTCTACTCCCTATATATAGCCATGTTATTTTCTACTCCCTATATATAACCATGTTATTTTCTACTTCCTGTATATAGCCATGCTATTTTCTACTAACTGTATATAACCATGTTATTTTCTACTAACTGTATATAACCATGTTATTTTCTACTCCCTATATATAAACATGTTATTTTATACTAACTGTATATAGCCATGTTATTTTCTACTCCCTATATATAGCCATGTTATTTTCTACTCCCTGTATATAGCCATGTTATTTTAAACTCCCTGTATATAGCCATGTTATTTTCTACAAACTGTATATAGCCATGTTATTTTCTACTCCCTATATATAGCCATGTTATTTTCTACTTCCTGTATATAACCATGTTATTTTCTACAAACTGTATATAGCCATGTTATTTCTACTCCCTATATATAGCCATGTTATTTTCTACTAACTGTATATAGCCATGTTATTTTCTACTCCCTGTATATAGCCATGTTATTTTCTACTTCCTGTATATAACCATGTTATTTTCTACAAACTGTATATAGCCATGTTATTTCTACTCCCTATATATAGCCATGTTATTTTCTACTAACTGTATATAGCCATGTTATTTTCTACTCCCTGTATATAACCATGTTATTTTCTACTCCCTATATATAACCATGTTATTTTCTAATCCCTATATATAGCCATGTTATTTTCTACTCCCTGTATATAACCATGTTATTTTCTACTCCCTATATATAACCATGTTATTTTCTACTCCCTATATATAACCATGTTATTTTCTAATCCCTATATATAGCCATGTTATTTTCTACTCCCTGTATATAGCCATGTTATTTTCTACTTCCTGTTAATAACCATGTTATTTTCTACTAACTGTATATAGCCATGTTATTTTCTACTCCCTATATATTGCCATGTTATTTTCTACTCCCTATATATAAAACCATGTTATTTTCTACTCCCTATATATAGCCATGTTATTTTCTACTCCCTATATATAACCATGTTATTTTCTACTCCCTATATATAACCATGTTATTTTCTACTTCCTGTATATAACCATGTTATTTTCTACTTCCTATATATAGCCATGTTATTTTCTACTTCCTGTATATAACCATGTTATTTTCTACTTCCTGTATATAACCATGTTATTTTCTACTCCCTGTATATAGCCATGCTATTTTCTACTCCCTGTATATAGCAATGTTATTTTCTACTTCCTGTATATAGCCATGTTATTTTATACTCCTTATATATATATCCATGTTATTTTCTACTCCCTGTATATAACCATGTTATTTTCTAGTTCCTATATATAGCCATGTTATTTTTACTCTTTATTTTTATTCCTTATTCACTGTGTCACTATTTCAATTTTGTATTTATTTTCTATCTCATCTTTAACTCTGCATTGTTGGAAATGGACCCGTAAGTAAGCATTGCACTGTTAGTCTACACCTGTTGTCTACGAATCATGTGAGAAATAAACATGGATTTGATTTGATTTGACAAGGTCTTTCTCATTGAGCTCCGTCATCGCTCCTTAGAATAAATCATTTTTGGGAAGCTGAATATGGATTCTCAGGATTTAAATTCAGATCAATACCTCAATTCAATCATATCTGAATTGTTTTGGTATTTCAGCCGTAGCTCTGCATCTCAGTCTTGAATAGAGAGTGGTTTGTTTACATTCTCAGAGCCAGTTTTTCTGTTTGACAATTAACAGCAAATAGGCCTAGTTGTATGGTGGTTGGTTCCTCTTAAATATATATATATATATATATATATATATATATATATATATATATATATATATATATTACCTTTATTTAACCAGGTAAGCCAGTTGAGAGCAAGTTCTCATTTACAACTGTGACCTGGCCAAGATAAAGCAAAGCAGTGCGATAAAAACAACAACACATAGTTACATATGGGGTAAAACAAAACATAAAGCCAAAAATACAACAGAAAATATATATACAGTGTGTGCAAATGTAGCAAGTTATGGAGGTAAGGCAATAAATAGGCCATAGTGCAAAATAATTACAATTAGTATTAACACTGGAATGATATATGTGCAAGAGATGATGTGCAAATAGAGATACTGGGGTGCAAATTAGCAAAATAAATAACGATATGGGGATGAGGTAGTTGGGGGGGCTAATTACAGATGGGCTGTGTACAGGTGCAGTGATCGGTAAGGTGCTCTGACAACTGATGCTTAAAGTTAGTGAGGGAGATAAGAGTCTCCAGCTTCAGAGATTTTTGCAATTTGTTCCAGTCATTGGCAGCAGAGAACTGGAAAGAATTGCGGCCAAAGGAGGTGTTGGCTTTGGGGATGACCAGTGAGATATACCTGCTGGAGCGCATAATACGGGTAGGTGTTGCTATGGTGACCAATGAGCTAAGATAAGGCAGGGATTTGCCTAGCAGTGATTTATAGATGGCCTGGAGCCAGTGGGTTTGGCGACGAATATGTAGTGAGGACCAGCCAACAAGAGCGTACAGGTCACAGTGGTGGGTATTATATGGGGCTTTGGTGACAAAACGGATGGCACTGTGATAGACTACATCCAATTTGCTGAGTAGTGTTGAACACTGTGGCACCCCCATAGAGACTGCCAGAGGTCCAGACAACAGGCCCTCCGATTTTACACATTGAACTCTATCTGAGAAGTAGTTGGTGAACCAGGCGAGGCAGTCATTTGAGAAACCAAGGCGATTTAGTCTGCCAATAAGAATGCGGTGGTTGACAGAGTCAAAAGCCTTGGCCAGGTCGATGAAGACGGCTGCACAGTACTGTCTATTATCGATCGCGGTTATAATATCATTTAGGACCTTGAGCGTGGCTGAGGTGCACCCATGACCAGCTCGGAAATCGGATTGCATAGCGGAGAAGGTACGGTGGGATTCGAAATGGTCGGTGATCTGTTTGTTAACTTGGCTTTCAAAAACTTTCGAAAGGCAGGGCAGGATAGATATAGGTCTGTAACAGTTTGGATCTAGAGTGTCACCCCCTTTGAAGAGGGGGATGACCGCAGCAGCTTTTCAATCTCTGGGGATCTCAGACGTTATGAAAGAGAGGTTGAACAGGCTAGTAATAGGGGTTGCGACAATTTCGGCGCCTAGTTTTAGAAAGAAAGGGTCCAGATTGTCTAGCCCAGATGATTTGTAGGGGTCCAGATTTTGCAGCTCTTTCAGAACATCAGCTGTCTGAATTTGTGCGAAGGAGAAGCTGGTGGGGCATGGGCAAGTTGCAGCGGAGGGTGCAGAGCTGGTGGCCGGGGTAGTGGTAGCCAGGTGGAAAGCATGGCCAGCCGTAGCAAAATGCTTGTTGAAATTCTTGATTATTGTAGATTTATCGGTGGTTATAGTGTTTCCTAGCCTCAGTGCAGTGGGCAGCTGGGAGGAGGTGCTCTTATTCTCCATGGACTTTACAGTGTCCCAAAACTTTTTGGAGTTAGTGCTACAGGATGCACATTTCTGTTTGAAAAAGCTAGCCTTTGCTTTCCTAACTGCTTGTGTATATTGGTTCTTAACTTCCCTGAAAAGTTGCATATCGCGGGGGCTATTCGATGCTAATCCAGTACGCCACAGGATGTTTTTGTGCTGGTCGAGGGCAGTCAAGTCTGAGGAGAACCAGGGGCTATATTTGTTCTTAGTTCTGTATTTTTTGAATGGGGCATGTTTATTTAAGATTGAGAGGAAATTACTTTTAAAGAACAACCAGGCATCCTCTACTGACGGAATGAGATCGATATCCATCCAGGATACCTGGGCCAGGTCAATTAGGAAGGCCTGCTCGCTAAAGTGTTTTAGGGAGCGTTTGACAGTGATGAGGGGTGGTCGTTTGACCGCGGACCCGTTGCGGACGCAGGCAATAAGGCAGTGATCGCTGAGATCCTGGTTGAAGACAGCGGAGGTGTATTTAGTGGGTAAGTTAGTCAGGATGATATCTATGAGGGTGCCCATGTTTACGGATTTAGGGTTGTACCTGGTAGGTTCGTTGATAATTTGTGTGAGATTGAGGGCATCTAGTTTGGATTGTAGGATGGCCGGGGTGTTAAGCATATCCCAATTTAGGTCACCAAGCAATAGGAGCTCTGAGGATAAATGGGGGGCAATCAATTCACATATGGTGTCCAGGGCTCAGCTGGGGGCTGAGGGGGGTCTGTAGCAAGCGACAACAGTGAGAGACTTATTTCTGGATTGTAGGATGGCCGGGGTGTTAAGCATTTCCCAATTTAGGTCACCAAGCAATACGAACTCTGAGGATAAATGGGGGGCAATCAATTCACATATGGCGTCCAGGACACAGCTGGGTGCTGAGGGGGGTCTGTTGCAAGCGGCAACAGTGAGAGACTTATTTGTTTGGGCACAGACCTGGATAGTATGATAGAGCTCTGCAGGCTATATCTACGGTAGATTGCAACTCCACCCCCTTTGGCAGTTCTATCTAGATGGAAAATGTTGTAGTTGGGGATGGAAATTTCAGATTTTTTGGTGGCCTTCCTAAGCCAGGATTCAGACACTGCTAGAACATCAGGGTTGGCAGAGTGTGCTAACGCAGTGAATAACTCAAACTTAGGAATGAGGCTTCTGATGTTAACGTGCAGAAAACCAAGGCTTTTACGGTTACAGAAGTCAACAAATGATAGCTCCTGGGGAGTAGGAGTGATACTGGGGGCTGCAGGGCCTACATCACCAGAGGAACAGAGGAGGACAAGAATAAGGATACGGCTAAAGGCTTTAAGAACTGGTCTTCTAGTGCGTTGGGTACAGAGAATGAAGGGGGCAGATTTCCGGGCGTTGTAGAATAGATTCAGGGCATTGTGTACAGACAAGGATATGGAAGGATATGAGTACAGTGGAGGTAAACCTAAGCGTTGGGTAACAATGAAAGAGATAGCATCACTGGAGGCACCAATTGAGCCGGTCTCGGCGTGTATGGGGGGGTGGTACAAAGGAACTATTTGAGGCAGTTTGAGAGGGACTTGGGGTTCTACAGTGAAATTGTATAATAAGAACTAACTGGAACAGCAATAGGCAAGGCATATTGACATGGGCCAACCAACATTCATAAACAATGTATTTGACTCCAAGGATCCTCTGTGTTATTGTCATTTTAAAGCAGCCCTGTAATGGCCTCAGAATATAAACAAAAGTAGGTCTGGAGGTCAACTTAATGACTTGCCATTGTTTAAACTGTGTTTTATAAATAATAGGAGACATAATATATAATATCCCATTTAGCAGTCGCTTTTATCCAAAGCGACTTACAGTCATGTGTGCATACATTTTAAGTATGGGTGGTCCCGGGGATCGAACCCACTACCCTGGTGTTACAAGCGTCATGCTCTACCAATTGAGCTACAGAGGACATATTATCTTACAAACAACAACATTGTCTGAATCAGTTGTATCAGCAGTATGACCTTTAATGTGCCATGAACACAACCAGTCATTATGTTTTCATCTGATTGTCATTTTTTAAATTATGCCCAGCTCACGAGGCCCCTTGATGATGTGAGGCCTGAGGCAATTGCCTCTTCTGCCTAATGGTATGTCCACAACTGTAGAGGCCTGAGGGTCAAACCTCTCTCTCTCTCTCTCTCTCTCTCTCTCTCTCTCTCTCTCTCTCTCTCTCTCTCTCTCTCTCTCTCTCTCTCTCTCTCTCTCTCTCTCTCTCTCTCTCTCTCTCTCTCTCTCTCTCTCTCTCTCTCTCTCTCTCTCTCTCTCTCTCTCTCTCTCTCTCTCTCTCTCTCTCTCTCTCTCTCTCTCTTGTAGTGACAGATGCTGCCTATACAACATGGCTGTGATTACTGCTGCCTCTGTCCCTGAGCCATATACTAACATCCCAAATGAAGAGACAGTGTTAGATATGTCCTTTACCATATCAGTCCCCTAGGTACAGATCTAGGATCAGCGTCTCCTTCCCTATCCTAACCTTAACCATTAGAGGGGAAAATGCAAAAATGACCCAAGATCAGTGACTAGGGGCAACTTCACCCTACACTAGTGATGTTACGTTTGATACCGGAGCTCCGAGGCATGCGTCGAAATCGCTAAGCAGCTAGCTTCGAAGCAGTGTGCCGATGCGTGTATCACTTTATCAGAAGCACGTTATTAATGACGATCGAAGCATTGTTTGATCACGTGCTTTTTCAAACCGTGTGTTGCAAAATGCGAGATCCCACTGATTTCGCCGGTGCTTTCTTCGATTCCAAGCTGCTTTCAAACAACGACTTCTACTGGACACCGTACTTAAAAATGTAGTTGGGATCTTGGACAGAAAGTTTCACTTGACCGGTAGCTTTGCAGGTAAAGTAGGGAACAATGGAACATTTGACCGGTAGCTTAGCTGGTAAAGTAGGGAACAATGGAACATTTGACCGGTAGCTTTGCAGGTAAAGTAGGGAACAATGGAACATTTGACCGGTAGTTTAGCAGGTAAAGTAGGGTACAATGGAACATTTGACCGGTATCTTAGCAGGTAAAGTAGGGAACAATAGAACATTTGACCAGTAGCTTAGCAGGTAAAGTATGGAACAATGGAACATTTGACCGGTAGCTTAGCTGGTAAAGTAGGGAAAAATTGAACATTTGACCGGTAGCTTAGCTGGTAAAGCTAAGGGAACTGTGGAAAATTCAGGGATGATGTTGAATCCCCTTGAAGGCACACTATTTTGAAAATTGTTTTATGTGAAACCACACTTTCTGCACTGTTGTTCAAATAATTTGTTGTATTTAGTATAGTATAAGCTTCTGTCTTAAGCATCCTAAATAATGCCATAGATTCAGTAAAAAAAAAAAATTGTAAGCTTGAAGGCAAAAAAGGTAAGTATGATGTAATCTCGGTATTCCACCTGATTATAGGCTGCTAAAGTCACCGACTTACCGCTGCGCCACAAAGTTTTGACAAAAACAGTGGAGAAAAATAAACGTCTCTGATAATCACACGCTACTATTTATTGCTGACCAGCAGATGTCACTAATGTGAATTGGGAACAGATAATGAAGCTCAGAGTAATCAACAATTTTCGGCACAATTTGGTGAAAGGGCTGAAGCCTTCAGAAAGCCTTGGTTTCCCATCACTACCCTACAACACTACATCTCGAGGACTAGAAGCTACCGTGTGTGAGGAAAAAAGGGAGATCTCAATGAAGAGGCATTCAAGTGAAGGGTGGCTGTCTCATGGGCCACATCAGACCTGCACATCACAATACAACGCTGAATGATTTAACGAACAATACTACTTAAACCATCTAAACTGCAACAACAATCTCAGTAACAGGTGCAATAAGTCCAACCCCTTACAGATTGGAGTAGTTTATCTTTGTATAGTATAAGATTAATTAATCAATCAATGTGCTTGAGGAAACAGAGATATTAAAACAAACTATTGTAAAAATCATCATGCAACAAAGCATGCTGGGAAATATGACAATGAGGCCACTCCCACGTCTTTTCCACTCTGAGAGAGTTAACGGCAATGAACTCAACACAGTCGAGTAACAACAACACCACGTGATTAAAACGATTTCTTGAATGAAATGTCCTGTTCAGTTGTGATCAGGGCTCTGGTCAAAAGCAGTACACTATGTAGGGAATAGGGTACCATTTGGGACTCAGCCCAGGTCTAATGCTAAAGTCCTGGATCAGAGCCCATCCAGCAGGGTCAGTGATGAGGACTTGGGCTGAACCCCACATCACGGTGAAAGTTACAGCACACCACCTGGGCTCATCACACTTATAAACCCATCTAACTGTGGACGCCATTCACACTCAGACAGACGCACGCACGGTCCCGTGTGGCTCAGTTGGTAGAGCATGGCGCTTGCAACCCCAGGGTTGTGGGTTCAATTCCCATGGGGGACAAGTATGAAAATATATGCGTAAATGTAAAACACACACAGGCGTGCTATTGACAGCGAGCCTTTATTTGAGTTATCACAATAGGGAACAGGGAGAGTCAATATGAGGTCATGGGTTGCACACTCAAAAATGATTATACACACACAGCTCTCTGCCTCAGCATCCGAGTGGGCAGATGGCTATGGCAGCACATGTCTCCCTCCGCCATGTGACCTGCTGTACATATCAAAAGTATACAAGATCTCTGGGAGGAGACATGAGCAACACATGAGTATGTCTCACTATATACAGTGGGGAGAACAAGTATTTGATGCACTGCCGATTTTGCAGGTTTTCCTACTTACAAAGCATGTAGAGGTCTGTCATTTTTATCATAGGTACACTTCAACTGTGAGAGACGGAATCTAAAACAAAATCCAGAAAATCACATTGTATGATTTTTAAGTAATTAATTTGCATTTTACTGCATGACATAAGTATTTGATACATCAGTAAAGCAGAACTTAATATTTGGTACAGAAACCTTTGTTTGCAATTAAAGAGATCATACGTTTCCTGTAGGTCTTGACCAGGTTTGCACACACTGCAGCAGGGATTTTGGCCCACTCCTCCATACAGACCTTCTCCAGATCCTTCAGGTTTCGGGGCTGTCGCTGGGCAATTTCGGACTTTCAGCTCCCTCCAAAGATTTTCTATTGGGTTCAGGTCTGGAGACTGGCTAAGCCACTCCAGGACCTTGAGATGCTTCTTACGGAGTCACTCCTTAGTTGCCCGTGTTGTGTTTTTCGGGTCGTTGTCATGCTGGAAGACCCAGCCACGACCCATCTTCAATGCTCTTACTGAGGGAAGGAGGTTGTTGGCCAAGATCTTGCGATACATGGCCCCATCCATCCTCCCCTCAATACAGTGCAGTTGTCCTGTCCCCTTTGCAGAAAAGCATCCCCAAAGAATGATGTTTCCACCTCCATGCTTCACGGTTGGGATGGTGTTCTTGGGGTTGTACTCATCCTTCTTCTTCCTCCAAACACGGCGAGTGGAGTTTAGACCAAAAAGCTATATTTTTGTCTCATCAGACCACATGACCTTCTCCCATTCCTCCTCTGGATCATCCAGATGGTCATTGGCAAACTTCAGACGGGCCTGGACATGCGCTGGCTTGAGCAGGGGGACCTTGCGTGCGCTGCAGGATCTTCAGATCATTGACCAGGTCCTGCTGTGTAGTTCTGGGCTGATCCCTCACCTTCCTCATGATCATTGATGCCCCACGAGGTGAGATCTTGCATGGAGCCCCAGACCGAGGGTGATTGACCGTCATCTTGAACTTCTTCCATTTTCTAATAATTGCGCCAACAGTTGTTGCCTTCTCACCAAGCTGCTTGCCTATTGTCCTGTAACCCATCCCAGCCTTGTGCAGGTCTACAATTTTATCCCTGATGTCCTTACACAGCTCTCTGGTCTTGGCCATTGTGGAGAGGTTGGAGTCTGTTTGATTGAGTGTGTGGACAGGTGTCTTTTATACAGGTAACGAGTTCAAACAGGTGTAGTTAATACAGGTAATGAGTGGAGAACAGGAGGGCTCCTTAAAGAAAAACTAACAGGTCTGTGAGAGCCGGAATTCTTACTGGTTGGTAGGTGATCAAATACTTATGTCATGCAATAAAATGCAAATGAATTACTTAAAAATCATACAATGTGAGTTTCTGGATTTTTGTTTTAGATTCCGTCTCTCACAGTAGAAGTGTACCTATGATAAAAATTACAGACCTCTACATGCTTTGTAAGTAGGAAAACCTGCAAAATCTGCAGTGTATCAAATACTTGTTCTCCCCACTGTAGATCCATATCATCTCCCATCTCAGGTAGCTCAGTGTATATCCTACACATATCATCCCAGGTAGATCAGTGTATATCCTACACATATCATCTCAGGTAGCTCAGTGTATATCCTACACATATCATCCCAGGTAGATCAGTGTATATCCTACACATATCATCTCAGGTAGCTCAGTGTATATCCTACACATATCATCCCAGGTAGATCAGTGTATATCCTACACATATCATCCCAGGTAGCTCAGTGTATATCCTACACATATCATCCCAGGTAGCTCAGTGTATATCCTACACATATCATCCCAGGTAGCTCAGTGTATATCCTAGACATATAATCCCAGGTAGCTCAGTGTATATCCTACACATATCATCTCAGGTAGCTCAGTGTATGTCCTACACATATCATCTCAGGTAGCTCAGTGTATATCCTACACATATCATCTCAGGTAGCTCAGTGTATATCCTACACATATCATCCCAGGTAGCTCAGTGTATATCCTACACATATCATCTCAGGTAGCTCAGTGTATATCCTACACATATCATCCCAGGTAGCTCAGTGTATATCCTACACATATCATCCCAGGTAGCTCAGTGTATATCCTACACATATCATCGCAGGTAGCTCAGTGTATATCCTACAAATATCATCTCAGGTAGCTCAGTGTATATCCTACACATATCATCCCAGGTAGCTCAGTGTATATCCTACACATATCATCTCAGGTAGCTCAGTGTATATCCTACACATATCATCCCAGGTAGCTCAGTGTATATCCTACACATATCATCCCAGGTAGCTCAGTGTATATCCTACACATATCATCCCAGGTACACATATCATCCCGCCATCTTTCCATCTGCCATAATAGGACTGAAATAGCTTCATACTGTAGCAGCAGACCCTCTACTCAAGGCAGTGTTTGATCAGCCAAGTAAAAGGGCAGTACAGCAGCCATCTTGAGACCAAAGCAAAGCCACACACGGTTCTGCAAAGCACTATTTTATTACAGGTATTTAGCATCTTTCATTCTGATGCACAATGAGGGCTAAAATGTTACATTGTTACCCTCTCTGTCTTGCATGCAAATATCACAAGATCTCTGATTAAGCTGTAAGGCTGATAGCCAGCTAGCTAGCTCCTATTCTCCTCTCATCTATTTGTTGATCCCCTCCCTCCCTCCCTTCTTTCCTGATGAAGTGACTGGCTCACACCTTCACACCCACTCTATCCATCTATGGCCTGCTGCCGTCCATCCGTCCACCTCCCTCCCTCCCTCCCTCGCTCCCTCCCTCCCTCCCTCCCTCCCTCCAACCCTCCATCCCTCCCTCCCTCCCTCCAACCCTCCCTCCATCCATCCCTCCCTCCCTCCCTCCCTCTCTCCCTCTCACCTTTCATCTCATTGACGATGACAACTGGAAAGAATGAGATAAGCCATAAAGGGTTTTAAATAAGTAATTAAAGGCCCAGTGCAGTCAAAAATTTGATGTTGCTGTGTTTTATATTTATTTCCACACTATGAGGTTGGAATAACACTGTGAAATTGTGAAAATTATGATAATTACATTTTAATGTAAGATCTGTTTGAAAAGACCGCCTGACATTTATGCCTGTTTTGGTGGGATGGAGTTTCGGCCTGTCTATTATTTAATAGACCAATAGGAAAGAGAGTCCCAAACCTATCTGCCTATAACAGCTAATTTTCTGTTCCCCCTCCCCAGTCAGACCCCTCCTTAGACAGTCCTAGCAAAATTCTTGCTTGAGAAATTGCTTGAGAAATCCCCATTATTTCCTGCCAAGGCAGCAGCTACTCTTCCTAGGGTTTATTGTGGATCCCCATTTGTTCCTGCCAAGGCAGCAGCTACTCTTCCTAGGGTTTATTGTGGATCCCCATTAGTTCCTGCCAAGGGAGCAGCTACTCTTCCTGGGATCCAGCTAAATTAAAGCAGATGTATACAATAAAAAATAAAAAAACTTTACATTACATTTCACAAGAGACTTCACAACATTAAGTGTGTTCCCTCAGGCCACTACTCTACTACCACATATCTACAATACAAAATCCATGTGTACGTGTGTGTAGAGTGTGTGTCTTATCATGTGTGTGTGTAAACGTGTGTCTGTGCCTGTGTGTGTGTCTCTTCACAGTCCCCGCTGTTCCATAAGGTGTATTTTTATCTGTTTTTTAAATCTGATTCTACTGCTTGCATCAATTACATGATGTGGAATAGAGTTCCATGTAGTCATGGCTCTATGTAGTACTGTGCACCTCCCATAGTCTGTTCTGGACTTGGGGACTGTGAAGAGACCTCTGTTGGCATGTCTTGTGGGGTATGCATGGTTGTTTGAGCTGCATGCTAGTAGTCTAAACAGACAGTTCGTGCATTCAACATTTCAATACTTCTCACAAATGCAGGTAGTGATGAAGTCAATCTCTCCTCTACTTTGATCCAGGAGAGATTTATATGCATATCATTAATGTTAGCTCTCCGTGTACATTTAAGTGCCAGCTGTTCTGCCCTATTCTTGGCCAATTGTAATTTTCCTAAGTCCCTCTGTGGCACCTGAACACACGACTGGACAGTAGTCCAGGTGCAACAAAACTAGGGCCTGTAGGACCCACCTTGTTGATAGTGCTGTTAAGAAGGCAGAACAGCGCTTTATTATGGACAGACTTCTCCCCATCCTAGCTACTGTTGCATCAATACGTTTTGATCATGACAGTTTACAATCCAGGGTTACTCCAAGCAGTTCAGTCTCCTCAACTTGCTCAATTATCACATTATTCGTTACAAGATTTAGTTGAGGTTTAGGGTTTAGTGAATGATTTGTCCCAAATATAATGCTTTTCGGTTTTTGAAATATTTAGGACTAACTTATTCCTTGCCACCCATTCTGAAACTGACTGCAGCTCTTTGTTAAGTGTTGCAGTGGTTTCACTTGGTGTGGTAGCTGACGTGGGTAGCAGACTATGATCGCTAATGTCCAAAGCTACACTGTAGTCTAACAAAACAGCTCTCACAATATTTGTATTATCAATTTCTCTCAGCCAATCATCAGTCGTTTGTGTAAGTGCCTTACATGTTGAATGTCCTTCCCTATAAGTGTGCTGAAAATCTGTTGATAATTTGTTTACTATTAAATAGCATTGTATCTGGTCAAACACCATTTATCCAAAAGTTTACTAAGGGTTGGTATCAGGCTGATTGGTCGGCTGTTTGAGCCAGTAAAGGGGGCTTTACTGTTTTTGGGTAGCAGAATGACTTTTGCTTCCCTCCAGGCCTGAGGGGGCACACTTTCCTGTAGGCTTAGATTGAAGAGATAGCAAATAGGAGTGGCAATATAGTCCGCTATCATCCTCAATAATTTTACATCCAAGATGTTAGTCCCAGGTGGCTTGTCATTGTTGATAGACAACAATATTTTTTTCACCTCTTTCACACTCACTTTACACAATTCACAATTACATTATTATGAATCACTGTTACAGTGGATAGTTACATTATTATGAATCACTGTTACAGTGGATACTTAACCTGTAATGAACTGCTATGAATGTGTTCCATTATGAAATGCAAAAATGAACACATTTCACAAGTTAATTTCATAGCATGAAAACAGTGGTGTAAAGTACTTAAATAAAAATACTTTTAAGTACTACTTAAGTCGTTTTCTGGGGTATCTGTATTTTACTTTACTATTTATATTTTTGACAACTTTTACTTTTACTTAACTACATTCCTAAAGAAAATAATGTACTTTTTACTCAATACATTTTCCTTGACACCCAAAAGTACTCATTACATTTTGAATGCTTAGCAGGACAGGAAAATTGTCAAATTCCCGCACTTATCAAGAGAACATCCCTGATCATCCCTACTGCCTCTGATCTGGCGGATTAACTAAACACAAATGATTTGTTTGGAAATTATGAGTGTTGGAGTGTGCCCCTGGCTATCCGTAAATAAAATAAAAACAAGAAAATGATGCAGTCTGGTTTGCTTAATATAAGGAATGTGAAATGATTTATACTTTTACTTTTGATACTTAAGTACATTTTCCCAATTACATTTACTTTTGATACTTAAGTATATTTAAAACCAAATACTTTTAGACTGTTACTCAAGTAGGATTTTACTGGGTGACTTTCACTTTTACTTGAGGCATTTTCTATTTAGGCATCTTTACTTTTACTCAAGTAGGACGATTGGGTACTTTTTCCAACACTGCATGAAAAACCTCTGTTACTCCTATGATTTCACAGTAAAACTAATAATGACTTCTCTCCAGTAAAAGTATGTCTGCCACCACTTGCGTGAGCTACAGACAGTGCAGTTCCATATGTCTCTGTGTTAGGGTAGGATAATGTAGGGAGGTGGAGAGGGCTTGGCAGAGGAACTGTCATATGTCTCTGTGTTAGGGTAGGATAATGTAGGGAGGTGGAGAGGGCTTGGCAGAGGAACAGCCATATGACTCTGTGTTAGGGTAGGATAATGTAGGGAGGTGGAGAGGGCTTGGCAGAGGAACAGCCATATGTCTCTGTGTTAGGGTAGGATAATGTAGGGAGGTGGAGAGGGCTTGGCAGAAGAACAGTCATATGTCTCTGTGTTAGGGTAGGATAATGTAGGAAGGTGGAGAGGGCTTGGCAGAGGAACAGCCATATGACTCTGTGTTAGGGTAGGTTAATGTAGGGAGGTGGAGAGGGCTTGGCAGAGGAACAGCCATATGTCTCTGTGTTAGGGTAGGATAATGTAGGGAGGTGGAGAAGGCTTGGCAGAGGAACTTTCATATGTCTCTGTGTTAGGGTAGGATAATGTAGGGAGGTGGAGAGGGCTTGGCAGAGGAACAGTCATATGTCTCTGTGTTAGGGTAGGATAATGTAGGAAGGTGGAGAGGGCTTGGCAGAGGAACAGTCATATGTCTCTGTGTTAGGGTAGGATAATGTAGGGAGGTGGAGAGGGCTTGGCAGAGGAACAGCCATATGACTCTGTGTTAGGGTAGGATAATGTAGGGAGGTGGAGAGGGCTTGGCAGAGGAACAGTCATATGTCTCTGTGTTACGGTAGGATAATGTAGGGAGGTGGAGAGGGCTTGGCAGAGGAACAGTCATATGTCTCTGTGTTACGGTAGGATAATGTAGGGAGGTGGAGAGGGCTTGGCAGAGGAACAGTCATATGTCTCTGTGTTAGGGTAGGATAATGTAGGGAGGTGGAGAGGGCTTGGCAGAGGAACAGTCATATGTCTCTGTGTTAGGGTAGGATAATGTAGGAAGGTGGAGAGGGCTTGGCAGAGGAACAGTCATATGTCTCTGTGTTAGGGTAGGATAATGTAGGGAGGTGGAGAGGGCTTGGCAGAGGAACAGTCTGTGAGATGCAGCTGGCCTTGCATGGCATGGGAGAGACTGTTAACTGGCTGACACACACACACACACACACACACACACACACACACACACAATGCCTCCATCTGTCCCCAATCCTCCTCTGGCCTAGTCTGACACTGTGAAGCCGCACGCGACCACAGGCACACACAGACAGGAGGGCCTACACACAGACAGGAGCGCCTACACACAGACAGGAGCGCCTACACACAGACAGGAGCGCCTACACACAGACAGGAGCGCCTACACACAGACAGGAGCGCCTACACACAGACAGGAGCGCCTACACACAGACAGGAGCGCCTACACACAGACAGGAGCGCCTACACACAGACAGGAGGGCCTACACACAGACAGGAGCGCCTACACACAGACAGGAGCGCCTACACACAGACAGGAGCGCCTACACACAGACAGGAACGCCTACACACAGACAGGAGCGCCTACACACAGACAGGAGCGCCTACACACAGACAGGAGCGCCTACACACAGACAGGAGCGCCTACACACAGACAGGAGCGCCTACACACAGACAGGAACGCCTACACACAGACAGGAGCGCCTACACACAGACAGGAGCGCCTACACACAGACAGGAGTGCCTACACACAGACAGGAACGCCTACACACAGACAGGAGCGCCTACACACAGACAGGAGCGCCTACACACAGACAGGAGCGCCTACACACAGACAGGAGCGCCTACACACAGACAGGAGCGCCTACACACAGACAGGAGCGCCTACACACAGACAGGAGCGCCTACACACAGACAGGAGCGCCTACACACAGACAGGAGCGCCTACACACAGACAGGAGCGCCTACACACAGACAGGAGCGCCTACACACAGACAGGAGCGCCTACACACAGACAGGAGCGCCTACACACAGACAGGAGCGCCTACACACAGACAGGAGCGCCTACACACAGACAGGAGCGCCTACACACAGACAGGCGCGCCTACACACAGACAGGAGCGCCTACACACAGACAGGAGCGCCTACACACAGACAGGAGCGCCTACACACAGACAGGCGCGCCTACACACAGACAGGAGCGCCTACACACAGACAGGAGCGCCTACACACAGACAGGAGCGCCTACACACAGACAGGAGCGCCTACACACAGACAGGAGCGCCTACACACAGACAGGAGCGGACGTGCTCTCTCATCACACCAGGACAGACAGCATTAGGATGGTCAACAGGGAAGCCAACTCACTGTAGAGCACCAGTGATGATGGGTAAAGACAGCTTTCTGTTGTCCCCACATAGTCCAAATACTTACATAACTCCAAATACGGTATGCCTCTGGAAGACCCAAAGCTTCCACCATATTACACTATAAAAAAACACTAGGTATCTTACCTCAATAGTATCCACATCTAGTCATATGTATTGAGAAGTTATAATATAAATAATTATTTAAAAAAGGGAAAATAAATCTAAAGAGAGTTTGCTATTCACCTGCTTGTGATTTATGGAAGACTGCAAAACAATGTAAAACACTGTCGTAAATTGGACCTGAGGGCCTTGACACCAAGTTAAACACCACTTCAACCCTACGTCACCACAACGGACCACTTCAAATCTACAGCACCACAATGGATCACTTCAACTCTACAGCACCACAGCTGACCACTTCAACCCTACAGCACCACAACGGACCACTTCAACCCTACAGCACCACAATGGACCACTTCAACCCTACAGCACCACAACTGAATACTTCAACCCTACAGCACCACAATGGACCACTTCAACCCTACAGCACCACAACTGACCACTTCAACCCTACAGCACCACAACTGACCACTTCAACCCTACAGCACCACAACTGACCACTTCAACCCTACAGCACCACAACTGACCACTTCAACCCTACAGCACCAAAACTGACCACTTCAACCCTACAGCACCATAATGGACCACTTTAACCCTACAGCACCACAACGGACCACTTCAACCATACAGCACCACAACTGACCACTTCAACCCTACAGCACCACAACGGACCACATCAACCCTACAGCACCACAACTGACCACTTCAACCCTACAGCACCACAATGGACCACTTCAACCCTACAGCACCACAACGGACTACTTCAACCCTACAGCACCACAACGGACCACTTCAACCCTACAGCACCACAAAGGACCACTTCAACCCTACAGCACCACAACTGACCACTTCAACCGTACATCACCACAATGGACCACTTCAACCCTACAGCACCACAACTGACCACTTCAACCCTACAGCACCACAACGGACCACTTCAACCTACAGCACCACAATGGACCACTTCAACCCTACAGCACCACAACTGACCACTTCAACCCTACAGCACCACAACGGACCACTTCAACCCTACAGCACCACAACGGACCACTTCAACCCTACAGCACCACAACTGACCACTTCAACCCTACCAGCACCACAACTGACCACTTCAACCCTACAGCACC